>NW_027100728.1:1011687-1030687 GCF_040412425.1 Macrobrachium rosenbergii
GCCTGAGACTCCATTTTGGAATGCTGAGGCCACAATTTTTGATGATGATGATGATGATGACTGCGACCCTCAACAGTCGACTGCCTGAGACTCCATTTTGGAATGCTGAGGCCACAATTTTGATGATGATGATGAACCCGACCCTCAACAGTGATGAGACTCCATTTTGGAATGCTGAGGCCCTCAATGATGATGAGTGACCCTCAACAGTCGACTGCCTGAGACTCCATTTTGGAATGCTGAGGCCACAATTTTATTGATGATGATGATGATGACATATTATGACCCTCAACAGTCTCAGTCAACTGCCTGAGACTCCATTTTGGAATGCTGAGGCCACAATTTTATGATGATGATGATGATGAATGATCACTGCCTGATGGAATGCTGAGGCCACATGATTGATGATGATGATGATGACTGCGACCCTCAACAGTCAACCTGAGACTCCATTTTGGAATCCTGAGACCACATTTTTGGAAATGATGATGACTGCTGACCCTCAACAACCACCTGAGACTCCATTTTGGAATGATGATGATTGATGATGATGATGACTGCGACCCTCAACAGTCAACTGCCTGAGACTCCATTTTGGAATGCTGAGGCCACAATTTTATGATGATGATTATGACTGCGACCCTCAACATGCCTGATCCATTTTGGAATGAGGCCACATGATGATGATGATGACCCTCAACAGTCAACTGCCTGAGACTCCATTTTGGAATGCTGAGGCCACAATTTTATGATGATGATGATGATGATGATGACTGCGACCCTCAACAGTCGACTGCCTGAGACTCCATTTTGGAATGCTGAGGCCACAATATGATGATGATGATGATGACTGCGACCCATTCAACAGTCGACCCTCAACTCACTGCCTGAGACTCCATTTTGGAATGCTGAGGCCACAATTTTATGATGATGATGATCAACATCGATGCCTGAGACTCATTTTGGAATGCTGAGGCCCAATGATGATGATGAGCGACCCTCAACAGTCACATGCCTGAGACTCCATTTTGGAATGCTGAGGCCACAATTTTATGATGATGATGACTGCGACCCTCAACAGTCGACTGCCTGAGACTCCATTTTGGAATGCTGAGGCCACATTTTTTTATGATGATGATGATGATGACTGCGACCCTCAACAGTCGACTGCCTGAGACTCCATTTTGGAATGCTGAGGCCACAATTTTATGATAATGACTGCGACCCTCAACAGTCGACTGCCTGAGACTCCATTTTGGAATGCTGAGGCCAATTTTTATGATGATGAATGACTGCGACCCTCAACAGTCGACCACCTGAGACTCCATTTTGGAATGCTGATTGATGATGATGATGATGATGACTGCGACCCTCAACAGTCGACTGCCTGAGACTCCATTTGGAATGCTGAGGCCACAATTTTATGATGATGATGATGATGATGATGACCCTCAACAGTCAACGACCACCTGAGACTCCATTTTGGAATGCTGAGGCCACAATTTTATTGATGATGATGATGATGACTGCGACCCTCAACAGTCGACTGCCTGAGACTCCATTTTGGAATGCTGAGGCCACATTTTTTTTGAAATCATTGATGCCACAATCATGATGATGATGATGATGACTGCGACCCTGAGTGACTGCCTGAGACTCCATTTTGGAATGCCCTCAATAGATGATGATGATTATATGACTGACCCTCAACAGTCGACTGCCTGAGACTCCATTTTGGAATGCTGAGGCCACAATTTTATGATGATGATGATGATTGCGACCCTCAACAGTCGACTGCCTGAGACTCCATTTTGGAATGCTGAGGCCACAATTTTATGATGATGATGATGATGATGATGATGACTGTGACCCTCAACAGTCGACTGCCTGAGACTCCATTTTGGAATGCTGAGGCCACAATTTTATGATGATGATGATGATGATGACCCTCAACCCTCAACACTGCCTGAGACTCCATTCTGGAATGCTGAGGCCAGATTTTATTTATGGATGATGACTGCGACCCTCAACAGTCGACTGCCTGAGACTCCATTTTGGAATGCTGAGGCCACATTTTATGACTGCCTGAGACTCCATTTTTATGATGATGATGATGATGACTGCGACCCTCAACAGTCGACACCTGAGACTCCATTTTGGAATGCTGAGGCCATTGAATTTCATTGATGATGATGACTGCGACCCTCAACAGTCGACTGCCTGAGACTCCATTTTGGAATGCTGAGGCCACAATTTTGATGATGATCATTATGATGACTGCGACCCTCAACAGTCGACTGCCTGAGACTCCATTGATTTTATGATGATATTATGATGATGACTGACCCTCAACAGTCGACTGCCTGAGACTCCAGATTTGGAATGCTGAGGCCACAATTTTATGATGATGATGATGATCATCAACATGACTGAATGCTGACCCTCAACTCGACCCTCAACAGTTTGCCTGAGACTCCAGAATGCTGGCCAGATTTTATTATGATGATGATGATTATGACTGCGACCCTCAACAGTCGACCACCTGAGACTCCATTTTGGAATGCTGAGGCCACATTGAAATGATTATGATGATGATCAACAGTCGACCACCTGAGACTCCATTCAAGCTGAGTCGATTTTGCCTGAGACATTCCATGACTGGAATGCCTGAGGCCATTTTGGAATGCCAGAGGCCATGATTTTATTGAAATGATTATTATGACTGCGACCCTCAACAGTCGACCTGCCTGAGACTCCATTTTGGAATGCTGAGGCCACAATTTTATGATATGATGATGACTCAACAGTCGACCTGAGACTCAACAGTGATCATGATGATGACCTGAGACCTCAACAGTCGACCACCTGAGACTCCATTTTGGAGGCCACAATTTTATTGAAATGATTATTATGACTGCGACCCTCAACAGTCGACCACCTGAGACTCCATTTTGGAATGCTGAGGCCACAATTTTGAATGATTATGATGATGATGACCACAACAGTCGACCACCTGAGACTCAGATTTTGGAATGCTGAGGCCACAATTTTATTGAAATCATGATGATGACTGCGACCCTCAACAGTCGACCACCTGAGACTCCATTTTGGAATGCTGAGGCCATGATTTTATTGAATCAGTCGATGACTGAGACCTCAACAGTCGACCACCTGAGACTCCATTTTGGAACTGCTGAGGCCACAATTTTATTGAATATTATTATGATGATGACTGCGACCCTCAACAGTCGACCACCTGAGACTCCATTTTGGAATGCTGAGGCCATTTTATTATTATGATCATGATTATTATGACTGCGACCCTCAACAGTCGACCACCTGAGACTCCATTTTGGAATGCTGAGGCCACAATTTTTGAAATGATTATGACTGCGACCCTCAACAGTCGACCACCTGAGACTCCATTTTGGAATGCTTGAAATCATTATTATGACTGATGATGATGATGACAGTCGACCCTCAGTCGACTCAGACTCCATTTTGAATGCTGACTCCATTTTTTATGGACCCTCAACTGAGACTCCTGAATTGATTGATTTTATGAAATCATTATGATGACTGCGACCCTCAACAGTCGACCACCTGAGACTCCATTTGGGAATTTGAGGAAACATTTTATGATTATTATGATGATGCTGACCCTCAACAGTCGACCACCTGAGACTCTGAGACTCCATTTTGGAATTATCATTATTATGACTGCGACCCTCAACAGTCGACCACCTGAGACTCCATTTTGGAGGCCTGATTTTATTTGATGATCATTATGATGACTGCGACCCTCAACAGTCGACCACCTGAGACTCCATTTTGGAATGCTGATTTTATTTTATGATCATTATTATTATGACTGACTGACCCTCAACAGTCGACCACCTGAGACTCCATTTTGGAATGCTGAGGCCACAGATTTTTTATCATTGATTATTATGACTGCGACCCTCAACAGTCGACCACCTGAGACTCCATTTTGGAATGCTGAGGCCACATTATTGATGATGATGATCATTACCTGAGACTCCAGAGGCCATTTTGACTGAAATCATTTATGACTGACTGACCCTCAACAGTCGACCACCTGAGACTCCAGAATGCTGAGGCCAAGATTTTTGAATATCATTATGATTATATGACTGCGACCCTCAACAGTCGACCACCTGAGACTCCAGAGGCCAAGATTTTGATATCATTATTATGACTGCGACCCTCAACAGTCCTCAACACGACCACCTGAGACTCCAGAGGCCACAGATTTTATTGAAATATTATGATGATTATGACTGCGACCCTCAACAGTCGACCACCTGAGACTCCATTTTGGAATGCTGAGGCCATTTTTGAAATGATGATGATGACTGACCTCAGGACCACCTGAGACTCCATTTTGGAATTATGATGCCATTATGATGATGATTGAAATCAACAGTATGACTGACCCTCAACAGACGACCACCTGAGACTCCAGAGGCCAAGATTTTATTGATATCATTATTATGACTGCGACCCTCAACAGTCGACCACCTGAGACTCCATTTTGGAATGATTGATTGAAATCATTATTATGACTGCGACCCTCAACAGTCGACCACCTGAGACCTGAGACTCCATGACCCTCAACAGTCGACCACCTGAGACTCCATTTTGGCCATGATTTTATTGAAATCATTATGATGACTGCGACCCTCAACAGTCGACCACCTGAGACTCCAGAGGCCAAGATTTTATTGAAATCATTATTATGACTGACCCTCAACAGTCGAACCTGAGACTCCAGAATGCTGAGGCCACAATTTTATTGATGATCATTATTATGACTGCGACCCTCAACAGTCGACCACCTGAGACTCCATTTTGGAATGCTGATTGAAATCATTATATGATGATGCTGACCCTCAACAGTCGACCACCTGAGACTCCAGAGGCCATGATTTTATTGATATCATTATTATGACTGACAGTGACCCTCAACAGTCGACCACCACCTGAGACTGATGAGGCCAAGATTCGATTGAAATCATTTTATGACTGCTGACCCTCAACAGTCGACCTCCTGACCACCTGAGACTCCAGAGGCCAAGATTTTATTGAAATCATTATTATGACTGCGACCCTCAACAGTCGACCACCTGAGACTCCAGGAATGCTGAGGCTATTGAAATCATTATTATGATGACTGCGACCCTCAACAGTCGACCACCTGAGACTCCATTATTGGACCAAGATTTTATTGAAATCATTATTATGACTGCGACCCTCAACAGTCGACCACCTGAGACCAGAGGCCAAGATTTTATTGAAATCATTATTATGACTGACCCTCAACAGTCGACCACCTGAGACTCCAGAGGCCATGATGAGGCCACAATTCATTATCATTATTATGACTGCGACCCTCAACAGTCGACCACCTGAGACTCCATTTTGACTCCAGAGGCCACAATTTTATTGATTCATTATTATGACTGCGACCCTCAACAGTCGACCACCTGAGACTCCAGAATGCTGAGGCCACAATTTTATGATGATGATGAGGCCAGTCGACTGCCTGAGATTCATTTTATATCATTATTATGACTGATGACCCTCAACAGTCGACCACCTGAGACTCCAGAGGCCTGATTTATTGAAATCATTATTATGACTGCGACCCTCAACAGTCGACCACCTGAGAGACACCTGAGACTCCAGAGGCCATGATTTTATTGAAATCATTATTATGACCTGACCCTCAACAGTCGACCACCTGAGACTCCAGAGGCCAATGATTTATTGAAATCATTATTATGACTGATGACCCTCAACAGTCGACCACCTGAGACTCCAGAAGGCTGAGGCCACAATTTTATGATCATTATGACTGCGACCCTCAACAGTCGACCACCTGAGACTCCATTTTGGAATGATTGATTGAAATCATTATTATGACTGCGACCCTCAACAGTCGACCACCTGAGACTCCATTTTGATTCTGATTGAAATCATTATTATGACTGATGACCCTCAACAGTCGACCACCTGAGACTCCAGAGGCCAAGATTTTATTGAAATCATTATTATGACTGTCGACCCTCAACAGTCGACCACCTGGAATGAGACTCCATCATTATTATGACTGCGACCCTCAACAGGCCTGAGACGATTTTGGAATTGAGGAATTTTATTATCATTATTATGACTGCGACCCTCAACAGTCGACCACCTGAGACTCCAGAGGCCAAGATTTTATTGATATCATTATTATGACTGCGACCCTCAACAGTCGACCACCTGAGACTCCAGAGGCCAAGATTTTATTGATATCATTATTATGACTGCGACCCTCAACAGTCGACCACCTGAGACTCCAGAGGCCAATGATTTTTTGAAATGATTATTATGACTGCGACCCTCAACAGTCGACCACCTGAGACTCCAGAGGCTGAGATTTTATTGAAATCATTATTATGACTGCGACCCTCAACAGTCGACCACCTGAGACTCCAGAGGCCAAGATTTTATTGATATCATTATTATGACTGCGACCCTCAACAGTCGACCACCTGAGACTGAGGCCCATGACTGTGACCCTCAACAGAGGCCACCCATTTTTCTGAGGCCAGATTTTTGATATTATTATTATGACTGCGACCCTCAACAGTCGACCACCAGAGACTCCAGAGGCCAAGATTTTATTGAAATCATTATTATGACTCGACCCTCAACAGTCGACCTGAGACCTGAGACTCCAGAGGCCAAGATTTTATTGATATCATTATTATGACTGCGACCCTCAACAGTCGACCACCTGAGACTCCAGAGGCCAAGATTTTATTGAAATCATTATTATGACTGCGACCCTCAACAGTCGACCACCTGAGACTCCAGAGGCCAAGATTTTATTGAAATCATTATTATGACTGTGACCCTCAACAGTCGACCACCTGAGACTCCAGAGGCCAAGATTTTATTGAAATCATTATTATGACTGCGACCCTCAACAGTCGACCACCTGAGACTCCAGAGGCCATGATTTTGAAATTTATTATATTATGACTGCGACCCTCAACAGTCGACCACCTGAGACTCCAGAGGCCAAGATTTTATTGATATCATTATTATGACTGCGACCCTCAACAGTCGACCACCTGAGACTCCAGAGGCCAAGATTTTATTGAAATCATTATTTGATCATGATCAACTCGATGACCTGACCTGAACTCCAGAAGAGGCCACAAGATTATTGACTCATTACCCTCACCTGAGGACCCTCAACAGATGATTATGACGACACCTGAGACTCAGATTTGGATTCTATTGAAATCATTATTATGACTGACTGACCCTCAACAGTCGACCACCTGAGACTCCAGAAGAGGCCAGATTTTATTGATATCATCATTATTATGACTGTGACCCTCAACAGTCGACCACCTGAGACTCCAGAGGCCACAGATTTTATTATGAAATCATTATTATGACTGCGACCCTCAACAGTCGACCACCTGAGACTCCAGAGGCCAAGATTTATTGAAATCATTATTATGACTGCGACCCTCAACAGTCGACCACCTGAGACTCCAGATTTTGGAATTCTGATTGAAATCATTATTATGACTGATGACTGACCCTCAACAGTCGACCACCTGAGACATTTTGAGACTCCAGAGGCCAAGATTTTATTGAAATCATTATTATGACTGTGACCCTCAACAGTCGACCACCTGAGACTCCAGAGGCCAAGATTTTATTTGAAATCATTATTATGACTGCGACCCTCAACAGTCGACCACCTGAGACTCCAGAGGCTGAGGATTTATTGAATCATTATTATGACTGCGACCCTCAACAGTCGACCACCTGAGACTCCAGAGGCCATGATTTTATTGAAATCATTATTATGACTGCGACCCTCAACAGTCGACCACCTGAGACTCCAGAGGCCACAATTCTATTGATATCATTATTATGACTGCGACCCTCAACAGTCGACCACCTGAGACTCCAGAGGCCATGATTTTATTGAAATCATTATTATTGATGACCCTCATTCGACCACCTGACTGTGACCCTCAACATTATGATGACGACCCTCAACAGTCGACCACCTGAGACTCCAGAGGCCAAGATTTTATTGAAATCATTATTATGACTGCGACCCTCAACAGTTGACCACCTGAGACTCCAGAGGCCAAGATTTTATTGAAATCATTATTATGACTGCGACCCTCAACAGTCGACCACCTGAGACTCCAGAGGCCACGATTTTATTGAAATCATTATTATGACTGCGACCCTCAACAGTCGACCACCTGAGACTCCAGAGGCCAAGATTCTGATTGAAATCATTATTATGACTGCGACCCTCAACAGTCGACCACCTGAGACTCCAGAGGCCAATGCTGATTTTATTGATATCATTATTATGACTGCGACCCTCAACAGTCGACCACCTGAGACTCCAGAGGCCAGATTTTATTGAAATCATTATTATGACTGCGACCCTCAACAGTCGACCACCTGAGACTCCAGAGGCCAAGATTCTATTGATATCATTATTATGACTGACTGACCTCAACCCTCACCTGAGACTCGACCACCTGAGAGACTCCATTCTGACTGATTTTGGAATGAATCATTATTATGATTATTATGACTGCGACCCTCAACAGTCGACCACCTGAGACTCCAGAGGCCACAATTTTTTATTCTATTGAAATCATTATGATGACTGCGACCCTCAACAGTCGACCACCTGAGACTCCAGAGGCCATGCTGATTTTATTGATATCATTATTATGACTGATGACCTCAACAGTCGACCACCTGAGACCTGAGACAGATTCCATTGAAATCATTATTATGACTGCGACCCTATTGATCGATCACCTGAGACTCCAGAGGCCACAGATTTTTGATGAAATCATTATTATGACACCTGAGACTCAACAGTCGACCACCTGAGACTCCAGAGGCCAAGATTTTATTTATGAAATCATTATTATGACTGCGACCCTCAACAGTCGACCACCTGAGACTCCAGAGGCCATGCTGATTTTATTGATATCATTATTATGACTGCGACCCTCAACAGTCGACCACCTGAGACTCCAGAGGCCAAGATTTTATTGAAATCATCATTATTATGACTGCGACCCTCAACAGTCGACCACCTGAGACTCCAGAGGCTGAGATTTTATTGAAATATCATTATGATGACTGCGACCCTCAACAGTCGACCACCTGAGACTCCAGAGGCCAAGATTTTATTGAAATCATTATTATGACTGCGACCCTCAACAGTCGACCACCTGAGACTCCAGAGGCCAAGATTTTATTGATATCATTATTATGACTGCGACCCTCAACAGTCGACCACCTGAGACTCCATTTTTATTGAATGCTGAGGCCACGATTTTATTGATATCATTATTATGACGACCCTCAACAGTCGACCCTCAACAGTCGACCACCTGAGACTCCAGAGGCCACGATTTTATTGATATCATTATTATGACTGCGACCCTCAACAGTCGACCACCTGAGACTCCAGAGGCCAAGATTTTATTGAAATCATTATTATGACTGCGACCCTCAACAGTCGACCACCTGAGACTCCAGAGGCCAAGATTTTATTGAAATCATTATTATGACTGCGACCCTCAACAGTCGACCACCTGAGACTCAGAGGCCAAGATTTTTTTGATCATTATGACTGACCCTCAACAGTATCATGAGATCCAGATGACTATTGAAATCAACAGTTATGACCGACCTCAGAGTCGACCACCTGAGACTCCAGAGGCCAAGATTTTATTGAAATCATTATTATGACTGCGACCCTCAACAGTCGACCACCTGAGACTCCAGAGGCCAAGATTTTATTGAAATCATTATTATGATTATGATGACTCATGACCCTCAACAGTCGACCACCTGAGACTCCAGAGGCCAAGATTCTTTGAAATCATTATTATTATGACTGCGACCCTCCTCAACAGTCGACCACCTGAGACTCCAGAGGCCAAGATTTTATTGAAATCATTATTATGACTGCGACCCTCAACAGTCGACCACCTGAGACTCCAGAGGCCAAGATTTTATTGAAATCATTATTATGACTGCGACCCTCAACAGTCGACCACCTGAGACTCCAGATTTTGGAGATTTATTGAAATCATTATTATGATGACTGACCCTCAACAGTCGACCACCTGAGACCTGAGACTCCAGAGGCCAAGATTTATTGAAATCATTATTATGACTGCGACCCTCAACAGTCGACCACCTGAGACTCCAGAGGCCACAGATTTTATTGAAATCATTATTATGACTGCGACCCTCAACAGACCACCTGAGACCACCTGAGACTCCAGAGGCCCCTCAACATCGACCACCTGAGACTCCAGAGGCCTGGAAGATTTTATTGATTATTATGATGACTGCGACCCTCAACAGTCGACCACCTGAGACTCCAGAGGCCACGATTTTATTGAATCATTATTATGACTGACTGACCCTCAACAGTCGACCACCTGAGACTCCATTTTGGAATGATTTTTATTTGAAATCATTATTATGACTGCGACCCTCAACAGTCGACCACCACCTGAGACTCCAGAGGCCACCTGAGATTTTGATTGAAATCATTATTATGACTGCGACCCTCAACAGTCGACCACCTGAGACTCCAGAGGCCAAGATTCTATTGAAATCATTATTATGACTGCGACCCTCAACAGTCGACCACCTGAGACTCCAGAGGCCAGATTTTATTGATCATTATTATGACTGTGACCCTCAACAGTCGACCACCTGAGACTCCAGAGGCCAAGATTTTATTGAAATCATTATTATGACTGCGACCCTCAACAGTCGACCACCTGAGACTCCAGAGGGATTTGATTTTCATTGATATCATTATTATGACTGCGACCCTCAACAGTCGACCACCTGAGACTCCAGAGGCCACTGATTTTATTGAAATCATTATTATGACTGCGACCCTCAACAGTCGACCACCTGAGACTCCAGAGGCCAAGAGTTTTATTGATATCATTATGATATTATGACTGACTGTGACCCTCAACAGTCGACCACCTGAGACTCCCTGAGACTCCAGAGGCCACGATTTTATTGAAATCATTATTATGACTGCGACCCTCAACAGTCGACCACCTGAGACTCCAGAGGCCAAGATTTTATTGAAATCATTATTATGACTGCGACCCTCAACAGTCGACCACCTGAGACTCCAGAGGCCAAGATTTTATTGAAATCATTATTATGACTGCGACCCTCAACAGTCGACCACCTGAGACTCCAGAGGCCAAGATTTTATTGAAATCATTATTATGACTGTGACCCTCAACAGTCGACCACCTGAGACTCCAGAGGCCAAGATTTATTGAAATCATTATTATGACTGCGACCCTCAACAGTCGACCACCTGAGACTCCAGAGGCCAAGATTTTATTGAAATCATTATTATGACTGTGACCCTCAACAGTCGACCACCTGAGACTCCAGAGGCCAAGATTTTATTGAAATCATTATTATGACTGCGACCCTCAACAGTCGACCACCTGAGACTCCAGAGGCCAAGATTTTATTGAAATCATTATTATGACTGCGACCCTCAACAGTCGACCACCTGAGACTCCAGAGGCCAAGATTTTATTGAAATCATTATTATGACTGCGACCCTCAACAGTCGACCACCTGAGACTCCAGAGGCCAAGATTTTATTGAAATCATTATTATGACTGCGACCCTCAACAGTCGACCACCTGAGACTCCAGAGGCCACAATTTTATTGAAATCATTATTATGACTGACCCTCAACACCTGACCTGAGACTCCAGAGGCCAAGATTTTATTGAAATCATTATTATGACTGCGACCCTCAACAGTCGACCACCTGAGACTCCAGAGGCCACGATTTTATTGAAATCATTATTATGACTGCGACCCTCAACAGTCGACCACCTGAGACTCCAGAGGCCAAGATTTTATTGAAATCATTATTATGACTGCGACCCTCAACAGTTGACCACCTGAGACTCCAGAGGCCACGATTTTATTGATATCATTATTATGACTGCGACCCTCAACAGTCGACCACCTGAGACTCCAGAGGCCTGAGATTCATTATGATGACCCTCAATTTTCGACCACCTGAGACTGAGACCAGAGGCCAAGATTTTATTGATATCATTATTATGACTGCGACCCTCAACAGTCGACCACCTGAGACTCCAGAGGCCACGATTTTATTGAATCATTATTATGACTGACTGACCCTCAACAGTCGACCACCTGAGACTCCAGAGGCCAAGATTTTATTGAAATCATTATTATGACTGCGACCCTCAACAGTCGACCACCTGAGACTCCAGAGGAATGCTGATTTTATTGAAATCAGATGACCGACCCTCAACAGTCGACCACCTGAGACTCCAGAGGCATTGATTTTATTGAAATCATTATTATGACTGCGACCCTCAACAGTCGACCACCTGAGACTCCAGAGGCCAAGATTTTATTGAAATCATTATTATGACTGCGACCCTCAACAGTCGACCACCTGAGACAGAGGCCAGAGGCATTATTATGATTCGACCCTCAAATCATTATGATGACTCCAGAGGCCATGATTCAACAGTCGACCACCTGAGACTCCAGAGGCCATGATTTTATTGAAATCATTATTATGACTGCGACCCTCAACAGTCGACCACCTGAGACTCCAGAGGCCATGATTTTATTGAAATCATTATTATGACTGCGACCCTCAACAGTCGACCACCTGAGACTCCAGAGGCCAGTCGACCACCTGATTCTATTGAAATCATGAAATCATTATTATGACTGCGACCCTCAACAGTCGACCACCTGAGACTCCAGAGGCCAAGATTTTATTGAAATCATTATTATGACTGCGACCCTCAACAGTCGACCACCTGAGACTCCAGAGGCCAAGATTTTATTGAAATCATTATTATGACTGCGACCCTCAACAGTCGACCACCTGAGACTCCAGAGGCCAGATTTTATTGAAATCATTATTATGACTGCGACCCTCAACAGTCGACCACCTGAGACTCCAGAGGCCAAGATTCTATTGAAATCATTATTATTGACTGATCAACAGTCGACCATGACTGCGACCCTCAACAGTGACGACCACCTGAGACTCCCACCTGAGATGCAGAGGCCAGATTTTATTGAAATCATTATTATGACTGCGACCCTCAACAGTCGACCACCCTGAGACTCCAGAGGCCCAGATTTTATTGATATCATTATGACTGCGACCCTCAACAGTCGACCACCTGAGACTCCAGAGGCCAAGATTCTGATTGAAATCATTATTATGACTGCGACCCTCAACAGTCGACCACCTGAGACTCCAGAGGCCAATGATTCTATTGAAATCATTGTTATGACTGCGACCCTCAACAGTCGACCACCTGAGACTCCAGAGGCCATGATTCTATTGAAATCATTATTATGACTGACCCTCAACAGTCGACCACCTGAGACTCAACATTCGACCACCTGAGACCCTCAGAGTCGGCCACCTGAGACTCCAGAGGCCATGATTCTATTGAAATCATTATTATGACTGCGACCCTCAACAGTCGACCACCTGAGACTCCAGAGGCCAAGATTCTATTGAAATCATTATTATGACTGCGACCCTCAACAGTCGACCACCTGAGACTCCAGAGGCCAAGATTCTATTGAAATCATTATTATGACTGCGACCCTCAACAGTCGACCACCTGAGACTCCAGAGGCCAAGATTTTATTTGAAATCATTATTATGACTGACTGCAGACCCTCAACAGTCGACTCGACCCCACCTGAGACTCCAGAGGCCATGATTTTATTGAAATCATTATTATGACTGCGACCCTCAACAGTCGACCACCTGAGACCTGAGACTCCAGAGGCCACAGATTCACCTGAGACTTGATATGATTATTATTATTATGACTGCGACCCTCAACAGTCGACCACCTGAGACTCCAGAGGCCATGATTTTATTGATATCATTATTATGACTGCGACCCTCAACAGTCGACCACCTGAGACTCCAGAGGCCAAGATTTTATTGAAATCATTATTATGACTGCGACCCTCAACAGTCGACCACCTGAGACTCCAGAGGCCAAGATTCTATTGAAATCATTATTATGACTGCGACCCTCAACAGTCGACCACCTGAGACTCCAGAGGCCAAGATTCTAGTGAAATCATTATTATGACTGCGACCCTCAACAGTCGACCACCTGAGACTCCAGAGGCCATGATTCTATTGATATCATTATTATGGCTGCGACCCTCAACAGTCGACCACCTGAGACTCCAGAGGCCAAGATTCTATTGAAATCATTATTATGACTGCGACCCTCAACAGTCGACCACCTGAGACTCCAGAGGCCAAGATTCTATTGAAATCATTATTATGACTGCGACCCTCAACAGTCGACCACCCACCTGAGACTCCAGAGACCCAGATGGCCAAGATTTATTGAAATCATTATTATGACTGCGACCCTCAACAGTCGACCACCTGAGACTCCAGAGGCCAAGATTCTATTGAAATCATTATTATGACTGCGACCCTCAACAGTCGACCACCTGAGACTCCAGAGGCCAAGATTTTATTGAAATCATTATTATGACTGCGACCCTCAACAGTCGACCACCTGAGACTCCAGAGGCCAAGATTCTATTGAAATCATTATTATGACTGCGACCCTCAACAGTCGACCACCTGAGACTCCAGAGGCCAAGATTTTATTGAAATCATTATTATGACTGCGACCCTCAACAGTCGACCACCTGAGACTCCAGAGGCCACAGATTCTATTGAAATCATTATTCGACCACCTGAGACTCCAGAGGCCATGATTTCAACAGTCGACAGTCACCTGAGACTCCAGAGGCCATGATTCTATTGAAATCATTATTATGACTGCGACCCTCAACAGTCGACCACCTGAGACTCCAGAGGCCACAATTCTATTGATATCATTATTATGACTGCGACCCTCAACAGTCGACCACCTGAGACTCCAGAGGCCACGATTCTATTGATATCATTATTATGACTGTGACCCTCAACAGTCGACCACCTGAGACTCCAGAGGCCATGATTTTATTGATATCATTATTATGACTGTGACCCTCAACAGTCGACCACCTGAGACTCCAGAGGCCATGATTTTATTGAAATCATTATTATGACTGACCCTCAACAGACCTGAGACTCCCAAGATTCAATCATTATTATGACCACGACCCTCAACAGTCGACCACCTGAGACTCAGAGGCCACGATTCTATTGATATCATTATTATGACTGTGACCCTCAACAGTCGACCACCTGAGACCTGAGGACAAGATTCTATTGAAATCATTATTATGAGGACCCTCAACAGTCGACCACCTGAGACTCCAGATTGATTTTATTGATATCATTATTATGACTGCGACCCTCAACAGTCGACCACCTGAGACTCCAGAGGCCATGATTCTATTGAAATCATTATTTATGACTGCGACCCTCAACAGTCGACCACCTGAGACTCCAGAGGCCATGATTCTATTGAAATCATTATTATGACTGCGACCCTCAACAGTCGACCACCTGAGACTCCAGAGGCCAAGATTCTATTGAAATCATTATTATGACTGCAGTGACCCTCAACAGTCGACCACCTGAGACTCCAGAGGCCAAGATTCTATTGAAATCATATTATGACTGCGACCCTCAACAGTCGACCACCTGAGACTCCAGAGGCCACGATTTTTGAAATCATTGAAATCATTATGACTGTGACCCTCAACAGTCGACCACCTGAGACTCCAGAGGCCATGATTCTATTGATATCATTATTATGACTGCGACCCTCAACAGTCGACCACCTGAGACTCCAGAGGCCACGATTCTATTGATATCATTATTATGACTGCGACCCTCAACAGTCGACCACCTGAGACTCCAGAGGCCAAGATTCTATTGAAATCATTATTATGACTGTGACCCTCAACAGTCGACCACCTGAGACTCCAGAGGCCATGATTCTATTGATATCATTATTATGACTGTGACCCTCAACAGTCGACCACCTGAGACTCCAGAGGCCAAGATTCTATTGATATCATTATTATGACTGCGACCCTCAACAGTCGACCACCTGAGACTCCAGAGGCCAAGATTCTATTGAAATCATTATTATGACTGCGACCCTCAACAGTCGACCACCTGAGACTCCAGAGGCCAGACCACCTGAGCCAGAGGCCAAGATTCTATTGAAATCATTATTATGACTGCGACCCTCAACAGTCGACCACCTGAGACTCCAGAGGCCATGATTTTATTGATATCATTATTATGACTGCGACCCTCAACAGTCGACCACCTGAGACTCCAGAGGCCATGATTCTATTGATATCATTATTATGACTGCGACCCTCAACAGTCGACCACCTGAGACTCCAGAGGCCAAGATTCTATTGATATCATTATTATGACTGCGACCCTCAACAGTCGACCACCTGAGACTCCAGAGGCCATGATTCTATTGATATCATTATTATGACTGTGACCCTCAACAGTCGACCACCTGAGACCCTCAGAGGCCAGTTGATATCATTACCTGCGACCCTCCTGAGACACCTGAGACTCCAGAGGCCACGATTCTATTGAAATCATTATTATGACTGCGACCCTCAACAGTCGACCACCTGAGACTCCAGAGGCCATGATTTTATTGAAATCATTATTATGACTGCGACCCTCAACAGTCGACCACCTGAGACTCCAGAGGCCACCACCTGATTCCAGAGGCCTATTTTATCATTATTATGACTGCGACCCTCAACAGTCGACCACCTGAGACTCCAGAGGCCAAGATTCTATTGAAATCATTATTATGACTGCGATTCGACCACCTGAGACTGCGATTCCTCAATCATTCGACCTGCGACCCTCCTGAGACCACCTGAGACTCCAGAGGCCAAGATTCTATTGAAATCATTATTATGACTGCGACCCTCAACAGTCGACCACCTGAGACTCCAGAGGCCATGATTCTATTGAAATCATTATTATGACTGCGACCCTCAACAGTCGACCACCTGAGACTCCAGAGGCCACGATTCTATTGAAATCATTATTATGACTGCGACCCTCAACAAGTCGACCACCTGAGACTCCAGAGGCCATGATTTATTGATATCATTATTATGACTGCGACCCTCAACAGTCGACCACCTGAGACTCCAGAGGCCAGATTCTATTGATATCATTATTATGACTGCGACCCTCAACAGTCGACCACCTGAGACTCCAGGCCAGGCTAGGAATTTTATTTATGATTATTATGACTGCGACCCTCAACAGTCGACCACCTGAGACTCCAGAGGCCATGATTCTATTGATATCATTATTATGACTGCGACCCTCAACAGTCGACCACCTGAGACTCCAGAGGCCATGATTCTATTGAAATCATTATTATGACTGCGACCCTCAACAGTCGACCACCTGAGACTCCAGAGGCCATGATTCTATTGATATCATTATTATGACTGCGACCCTCAACAGTCGACCACCTGAGACTCCAGAGGCCAAGATTTTATTGAAATCATTATTATGACTGCGACCCTCAACAGTCCACCTGAGACTCCAGAGGCCAAGATTCTATTGAAAGATTATGGCCACGACCCTCATTGATATCACCACCTGAGACTCCAGAGGCCGACTATTCAATCAGTATGACTGTGACCCTCAGACTCGACCACCTGAGACTCCAGAGGCCAAGATTTTATTGATATCATTATTATGACTGCGACCCTCAACAGTCGACCACCTGAGACTCCAGAGGCCACGATTCTATTGAAATCATTATTATGACTGCGACCCTCAACAGTCGACCACCTGAGACTCCAGAGGCCACGATTTTATTGAAATCATTATTATGACTGCGACCCTCAACAGTCGACCACCTGAGACTCCAGAGGCCACGATTCTTTTGATATCATTATTATGACTGCGACCCTCAACAGTCGACCACCTGAGACTCCAGAGGCCATGATTTTATTGATATCATTATTATGACTGCGACCCTCAACAGTCGACCACCTGAGACTCCAGAGGCCATGATTCTATTGATATCATTATTATGACTGCGACCCTCAACAGTCGACCACCTGAGACTCCAGAGGCCAAGATTCTATTGAAATCATTATTATGACTGCGACCCTCAACAGTCGACCACCTGAGACTCCAGAGGCCACGGTTTTATTGATATTATTATTATGACTGTGACCCTCAACAGTCGACCACCTGAGACTCCAGAGGCCAAGATTCTATTGAAATCATTATTATGACTGCGACCCTCAACAGTCGACCACCTGAGACTCCAGAGGCCACGATTCTATTGAAATCATTATTATGACTGTGACCCTCAACAGTCGACCACCTGAGACTCAGAGGCCAAGATTCTATTGAAATCATTATTATGACTGCGACCCTCAACAGTTCTGAGACTGAGACCAGAGGCCATGATTCTATTGATATCATTATTATGACTGCGACCCTCAACAGTCGACCACCTGAGACTCCAGAGGCCAAGATTCTATTGAAATCATTATTATGACTGCGACCCTCAACAGTCGACCACCTGAGACTCCAGAGGCCAAGATTCTATTGAAATCATTATTATGACTGCGACCCTCAACAGTCGACCACCTGAGACTCCAGAGGCCACGATTCTATTGAAATCATTATTATGACTGCGACCCTCAACAGTCGACCCTCAGACTCCAGACCTGATTGACTCAGAGGCCAGTCGACCACCTACTTGAGGCCAAGATTTTATTGAAATCATTATTATGACTGCGACCCTCAACAGTCGACCACCTGAGACTCCAGAGGCCAAGATTTTATTGAAATCATTATTATGACTGCGACCCTCAACAGTCG
>NW_027100728.1:1031187-1056813 GCF_040412425.1 Macrobrachium rosenbergii
TATATAACAGCATCAACTTTGAAGATTCCAATCACATAACATGGCGGGACCTTTCAACATGACATCGCTTAAATAGATATATATTTTGATATCATAAACAATGGGATATTTTGTTTCATTTTTCTCGTTCCTGAGGGACGTCTTTAGCAGTGGAAATGAAAGCTTCACTTTCATCAAATGAAAGCCTTTTCAAAGAGGGTCCAGATTCCACATTCGAAATGGAGGTTGTTGGTAAATTGAATATGGTTTTGTTTGCCTGGTTTCATTGGCTTGAGAGAGAGAGAGAGAGATGGTCTGTGTCCAGAGAGAGAGAGATGGTCTAAGTGTCCAGAGAGAGAGAGAGAGAGATGGTCTAAGTGTCCAGAGAGAGAGAGAGAGATGGTCTAAGTGTCCAGAGAGAGAGAGAGATGTCTAAGTGTCCAGAGAGAGAGAGAGAGAGAGAGAGAGAGAGAGAGATGGTCTAAATGTCCAGAGAGAGAGAGATGGAAGACGGCCAATGAGAGAGAACTAAAGTAGTAATGTGTCCAAGTAACGGAGAATCATGAAGTGACTGACAGGACTGAAGTACTAACTATAATGAATTGAGGATCGCCTAATGCTACGGTTGACGGACTCCAGCCGAAGACGAAGTCAAAGCCAATCAAGTGATGTGGACAGGATAACTGGAGACGTTAATTGAGATGGCCGTCAGTTCGTTTTGAAATTTGAATCATTCTTGAAGCCTTATCGCCCCACTCATTTCACCCCGACACAGACCAACACCTTCCCACACCCATACACGCCCACACTCTGCAAAAAGAGGGCTTCCTTCCTTGTCTCCTTGTTATGAAAACCAGCCGATGGACGAAGGAGGAGGAAGAATCACATCGGCCTAAAAGGCTTCCCCCCACAACCAGGACCTCCCGTCTTCTCTCACTGAGTGACAATTATTTTTGTTATTGTTATTATTATTTTTATCCCTCTACTTGGCCCTCCTTCCAATTCCCAGCTGTCCAGTCAACTTTATTATTATTGGACAGTATTAGAATTGTTAACCTTTAACCTGAAAGTAAATGAATATGGTCTCCTTGGACAGTTGGAGAATATGGTCAAACCTGCAAGTAAATGAATATCTCAGGTTATCTCTGGTCAAACTCTGGATCTCTCTCTCTCTCTCTCCAAACTCAAAATAATTTCTCCCTAAATGACGATAGCAATCGTACGTGTCCATCAGTCGAGAAACTTGTTATGCGCCACTTCCATCGAAATTCGGGAGGGACCAGGATTCCCTTCTTCAAACACTCTTTAATTGAAAATGTGGATAAAGAATAACTCTAAGAACCACCTTTATTACGGTCGAGAATTGCTCTTAATTGAAAGAGTGTTTTCCCTGACGCCAGTCACAACTCGCCTGTTTCTGGAGAGTCAGTTTCTTTATCGATAATATTGTTAGGCGCCATGAAGTGGGGGGCCAGCTGCTCTGAGAAGCACTTTTCTGGGGGCCGTTATACAGAATTATTATTACTTGGAGACACGTCGTGCTGCGAGTGTCAGGCCAACTGACCAACCAGCGCTTTTGTTGTTGTTGTGTGACTGAAAATCCTTTCCGAGTTCCTTCTACTTTATCGCTAAGGGCGAGGATATTATCAGTCATCGAGCAATAGTATTGCTGCTGTATTGAGTTGAGACAACGTAGATTCTATGGGAGTGCGTTTGTGGCCAGGGGGCCGTCCCCCGGATAGTGTGGGGAAAAAAGGAAAAGGGGAAGAATATCTGTCTGGGGTCGGTGGCTTCTGTGGCAGAGGTCCAGCTTTTTTTGGAAGATGTTTCGCGGTCAGATGATAGTGATACTGATGATGATAATGAGCCTCTTCTGATAATCTTGGTGATGATGGTGTTACTGAATGAGGAAGCAGCAATGTCGTGACAGGGGAGGATCGAGAGGGAAGAATGACGTCAATGTTTTGACGAAGTGGCCATGAGGCGACTCCTGTCATCCTCGAGCGCAACTTGCCGCAATCGCAAATTCGGGCGTGGTCCTTCCAACATTGCCCCCCCCCCCACTGCTTGTTGAGGACCCATTCGGCTGGTCAAGGGATTGACGCATCTCACTTTCTTCTACTCGAATGAGAAGAGAATAAAAACAGACAGGAAGGAACTTCTCACAATTAGGTGAGGGAAACGACCTTTAATGGGGAGGAGGAGAAAGTGTTTTTCCAGATCAGCCATTTTTGTTGCCTTAAACATTCTTTTGAATATTCATTGATAACTGTGAGTGACAATAATAATAATTTTGCTTCTTCATTCATCATTATTCGCAGTGTTGTCAGGACTCAAATTATCATTCTCTCTTTTTATTCACGTTGATGATGAACTGAAAATGGACAATATTAATTTGGAAGAAGAAGAATTATTGTCGTCATTATTAATCCATAATTATTCACAAGAATTGTGACTAACATATATACACCATGACATCTTTACTCTTGTTTATTGATCTTTTTGTTTTTATCTAAAACAAATGGTTAGAGTGGGTTTTTGGAAAAGCTTTTTGTCATTCAAAGTCAATGTCAAGTCACGTAACAAATAGAGGCCTTGATGCCATAAAGACGTGACAAGAAGGCATCAGAGAGGGGAGAGTGGAGAGAAAGTGACGGACATTGATTTACAGCAAATATGTTCATTTTCGATTTCCTTATTGACAATCATAAGTCAGACTTAGAGAGAATAAATAATTTATGGTGATAATAATAATAATAATCATCATAAATTAATAATAAAAATAAATATTGACGGCTAAAACCTTTTACCTCCACAGACAAATATTTCTCAGTGAATTCACGATGAGAGTTCGAATCGTTGCACATCAATTCAAATAATTCGTGGTGAAAAATAATGATTTCTCCTTCTGGAATTTCACCACCTGAAGCTGGTTAAAGTTTCATTTTTTCTGGTTTATAGAACAAGATTGAACTTTATTTAAATCATTTTGGATGTTAAATGAAATTATTTGATTTTTTTATCAAAAACAAGGATGGCCACCACTCTCGTTTGTCAAAAGTTTTCAGGCGACAAAGCTTTTTTAGTCTGGAAGCACAGAGGACAGGCTCACTTGTCAAAGTCACATCAAAGATAGTTGTGGGGAAAACCTATGTCAACAAAGAACGCATCAGAGTTTCATGATTTTGGGAAACGATCAGAGGACAGGCCACCACTGGGGAATCCTGAAAGTTTCGGAGGTCATTCCATGATCATTGGTTGACAAATTTAATATCTCGGAACGATAGAGACCCACCACTGTTGGTTACTTCTTCATTTTTTGTTTTCTGAAACATAAGAGGACAGGCCACCACTGGTCGTGGTTATTAATTTCATTTGTAATTATTCTATTATTTTAATAATAACCAATGGAATAATAAGAGAATAATAATCAGGATTGATGGTTCAGCTTCATAAAGGAAAAGGAAGAGGACAGGCCACCACCTGGTCCTGGTTAGAAAGTCTTCATTTTTGCTTCTGGAAGCGACAGAGGACAGGCCACCACTGGGGGTCGGGTTACCCATTTTGGTGTTTCTGGAAAGCGACAGAGGACAGGCCACCACTGGGTCCTTTCTTAAAGTTTCATTTTGTGTTTCTGGAAACGACAGAGGACAGGCCACCACTGGGGTCGTGGTTACTTAAAGTTTCATTTTGGTGTTTCTGGAAATTAGAGGACAGGCCACCACTGGGGTCATTAAAAAGTTTCATTTTGGTGTTTCTGGAAACGACAGAGGATTTGGCCACCACTGGGGGGGTTAAAAAAGTTTCATTTTGGTTTTCTGAAACAGAGGACAGGCCACCACTGGGGTTGGTTATTAAAGTTTCATTTGGTGTTTCTGGAAACGACAGAGGACAGGCCACCACTGGGGGTCGTGGTTACTTAAAGTTTCATTTTGGTGTTTCTGGAAACGACAGAGGACAGGCCACCACTGGGGTCGTGGTTTCTTAAAGTTTCATTTTGGTGTTTCTGGAAGCGACAGAGGACAGGCCACCACTGGGGGTCGTGGTTACTTAAAGTTTCATTTTGGTGTTTCTGGAAACGACAGAGGACAGGCCACCACTGGGGGTCGTGGTTAAAAAGTTTCATTTTTGGTGTTTCTGGAAACGACAGAGGACAGGCCACCACTGGGGGTCGTGGTTAAAAAGTTTCATTTTTGTGTTTCTGGAAACGACAGAGGACAGGCCACCACTGGGGGTCGTGGTTAAAAAGTTTCATTTTGGTGTTTCTGGAAACGACAGAGGACAGGCCACCACTGGGGGTCGTGGTTTTCTTAAAGTTTCATTTTTGTGTTTCTGGAAACGACAGAGGACAGGCCACCACTGGGGGTCGTGGTTAAAAAGTTTCATTTTTGTGTTTCTGGAAAGAGGACAGGCCACCACTGGGGGTCCTGGTTACTTAAAGTTTCATTTTGTGTTTCTGGAAACGACAGAGGACAGGCCACCACTGGGGGTCGTGGTTACTTAAGTTTCATTTTGGTGTTTCTGAAAGCAACAGAGGACAGGCCACCACTGGGGGTCGGTTACATAAAGTTTCATTTTGGTGTTTCTGGAAATGACAGAGGACAGGCCACCACTGGGGTCATTTTGGTGTTTCTGGAAACAACAGAGGACAGGCCACCACTGGGGTCGTGGTTAAAAGTTTCATTTTGGTGTTTCTGGAAAGCGACAGAGGACAGGCCACCACTGGGGTCGTGGTTACTTAAAGTTTCATTTTGTGTTTCTGGAAACGACAGAGGACAGGCCACCACTGGGGGTCGTGGTTAAAAAGTTTCATTTTGGTGTTTCTGGAAACGACAGAGGACAGGCCACCACTGGGGGTCGTGGTTACATAAAGTTTCATTTTGGTGTTTCTGGAAACGAAGGACAGGCCACCACTTCCAGAATCAATTTTGTGTTTCTGGAAACAACAGAGGACAGGCCACCACTGGGGTCGTGGTTACTTAAAAGTTTCATTTTGGTGTTTCTGGAAACGACAGAGGACAGGCCACCACTGGGGGGTCGTGGGTTAAAAGTTTCATTTTGGTGTTTCTGGAAACGACAGAGGACAGGCCACCACTGGGGTCGTGGTTAAAAAGTTTCATTTTGGTGTTTCTGGAAACGACAGAGGACAGGCCACCACTGGGGGTCGTGGTTAAAAGTTTCATTTTGGTGTTTCTGGAAACGACAGAGGACAGGCCACCACTGGGGGTCGTGGTTACTAAAGTTTCATTTTGTGTTTCTGGAAACAACAGAGGACAGGCCACCACTGGGGGGGTCATTTTGTGGTTAAAAAGTTTCATTTTGGTGTTTCTGGAAAGGACAGAGGACAGGCCACCACTGGGGTCGTGGTTACATAAAGTTTCATTTTGTGTTTCTGGAAACGACAGAGGACAGGGACCACCACTGGGGGTCGTGGTTACTAAAGTTTCATTTTGGTGTTTCTGGAAACAACAGAGGACAGGCCACCACTGGGGGGTCGTGGTTACATAAAGTTTCATTTTGGTGTTTCTGGAAACGACAGAGGACAGGCCACCACTGGGGGTCGTGGTTACTGAAAGTTTCATTTTGGTGTTTCTGGAAACGACAGAGGACAGGCCACCACTGGGGGTCGTGGTTAAAGTTTCATTTTTGGTTTCATTTTGGTGTTTCTGGAAAAAGACAGAGGACAGGCCACCACTGGGGGTCGTGGTTAAAGTTTCATTTTGTGTTTCTGGAAACGACAGAGGACAGGCCACCACTGGGGGTCGTGGTTAAAAGTTTCATTTTTGTGTTTCTGGAAACGACAGAGGACAGGCCACCACTGGGGGTCGTGGTTAACTTAAAGTTTCATTTTTGGTGTTTCTGGAAACGACAGAGGACAGGCCACCACTGGGGTCGTGGTTAAAAAGTTTCATTTGGTGTTTCTGGAAACTGGAGGACAGGCCACCACTGAGGACGTGGCCACCATTTTGGTGTTTCTGGAAACGACAGGTTAAGGTTACTTAAAGTTTCATTTTGGTGTTTCTGGAAACGACAGAGGACAGGCCACCACTGGGGTCGTGGTTAAAAGTTTCAGTTTCATTTTGTGTTTCTGGAAACAGACAGAGGACAGGCCACCACTGGGGGTCGTGGTTACTTAAAGTTTCATTTTGGTGTTTCTGGAAACGACAGAGGACAGAGGACAGGCCACCCACCACTGGGGGTCGTGGTTACTTAAAGTTTCATTTTGGTGTTTCTGGAAACGACAGAGGACAGGCCACCACTGGGGGTCGTGGTTACAGTTGAAAAGTTTCATTTTGGTGTTTCTGGAAACGACAGAGGACAGGCCACCACTGGGGTCGTGGTTAAAAAAGTTTCATTTTTGGTGTTTCTGGAAACGACAGAGGACAGGCCACCACTGGGGTCGTGGTTACTTAAAGTTTCATTTTGGTGTTTCTGGAAGGACAGAGGACAGGCCACCACTGGGGGTCGTGGTTACTTAAAGTTTCATTTTGTGTTTCTGGAAATGACAGAGGACAGGCCACCACTGGGGTCGTGGTTACTTAAAGTTTCATTTTGGTGTTTCTGGAAAGGACAGAGGACAGGCCACCACTGGGGTCGTGGTTACTTAAAAGTTTCATTTTGGTGTTTCTGAAACGACAGAGGACAGGCCACCACTGGGGTTTCTGGAAGTTTCATTTTGGTGTTTCTGGAAACGACAGAGGACAGGCCACCACTGGGGGTCGTGGTTAAAAGTTTCATTTTGGTGTTTTCTGGAAACGACAGAGGACAGGCCACCACTGGGGGTCGTGGTTAAAAGTTTCATTTTGGTGTTTCTGGAAACGACAGAGGACAGACCACTGGACAGGCCAGGCCACTGAGGGGTCGTGGTTACTTAAAGTTTCATTTTGGTGTTTCTGGAAACGACAGAGGACAGGCCACCACTGGGGGTCGTGGTTAAAGTTTCATTTTGGTGTTTCTGGAAGCGACAGAGG
The DNA here is from genome assembly GCF_040412425.1 of Macrobrachium rosenbergii. Classification (NCBI taxonomy): domain Eukaryota; kingdom Metazoa; phylum Arthropoda; class Malacostraca; order Decapoda; family Palaemonidae; genus Macrobrachium; species Macrobrachium rosenbergii. The sequence goes on from NW_027100728.1 coordinate 1,038,138, forward strand.
ACAGGCCACCACTGGGGGGTCGTGGTTACTTAAAGTTTCATTTTGGTGTTTCTGGAAACGACAGAGGACAGGCCACCACTGGGGGGTCGTGGTTACTTAAAGTTTCATTGTTGTGTTTCTGGAAAGGACAGAGGACAGGCCACCACTGGGGGGTCGTGGTTACTTAAAGTTTCATTTTGGTGTTTCTGGAAAGGACAGAGGACAGGCCACCACTGGGGGGTCGTGGTTACTTAAAGTTTCATTTTGGTGTTTCTGGAAAGGACAGAGGACAGGCCACCACTGGGGGTCGTGGTTAAAAGTTTCATTTTGGTGTTTCTGGAAACGACAGAGGACAGGCCACCACTGGGGGTCGTGGTTAAAAAGTTTCATTTTGGTGTTTCTGGAAACGACAGAGGACAGGCCACCACTGGGGTCGTGGTTACTTAAAGTTTCATTTTTGGTGTTTCTGGAAACGACAGAGGACAGGCCACCACTGGGGGTCGTGGTTAAAAGTTTCATTTTGGTGTTTCTGGAAACGACAGAGGACAGGCCACCACTGGGGTCGTGGTTACTTAAAGTTTCATTTTGGTGTTTCTGGAAACGACAGAGGACAGGCCACCACTGGGGTCGTGGTTACTTAAAGTTTCATTTTGGTGTTTCTGGAAAGGACAGAGGACAGGCCACCACTGGGGGGTCGTGGTTACTTAAAGTTTCATTTTGGTGTTTCTGGAAACGACAGAGGACAGGCCACCACTGGGGGTCGTGGTTACATAAAGTTTCATTTTGGTGTTTCTGGAAACGACAGAGGACAGGCCACCACTGGGGTCGTGGTTACTTAAAGTTTCATTTTGGTGTTTCTGGAAACGACAGAGGACAGGCCACCACTGGGGTCGTGGTTTCTTAAAGTTTCATTTTGGTGTTTCTGGAAAGGACAGAGGACAGGCCACCACTGGGGTCGTGGTTACTTAAAGTTTCATTTTGGTGTTTCTGGAAACGACAGAGGACAGGCCACCACTGTGGGGGTGTTTCTGGAAACGACAGAGGACAGGCCACCACTGGGGGTCGTGGTTAAAAGTTTCATTTTGGTGTTTCTGGAAACGACAGAGGACAGGCCACCACTGGGGGTCGTGGTTACTTAAAGTTTCATTTTGGTGTTTCTGGAAAGGACAGAGGACAGGCCACCACTGGGGGAAACGACAGAGGACAGGTTACCACTGTTAAAAAGTTTCATTTTGGTGTTTCTGGAAAGGACAGAGGACAGGCCACCACTGGGGGTCGTGGTTAAAGTTTCATTTTGGTGTTTCTGGAAAGGACAGAGGACAGGCCACCACTGGGGGGTCGTGGTTACTTAAAGTTTCATTTTGGTGTTTCTGGAAGCGACAGAGGACAGGCCACCACTGGGGGGTCGTGGTTACATAAAGTTTCATTTTGGTGTTTCTGGAAAGGACAGAGGACAGGCCACCACTGGGGGGTTACTTAAAGTCATTTTGGTGGTTAAAGTTTCATTTCATTTTGGTGTTTCTGGAAACGACAGAGGACAGGCCACCACTGGGGGTCGTGGTTAAAGTTTCATTTTGGTGTTTCTGGAAATGACAGAGGACAGGCCACCACTGGGGTCGTGGTTACTTAAAGTTTCATTTTGGTGTTTCTGGAAACGACAGAGGACAGGCCACCACTGGGTTTCTTAAAGGGTGTTTGGTTAAAGAGGACAGTTTCATTTTGGTGTTTCTGGAAACGACAGAGGACAGGCCACCACTGAGGACAGGCCATTTTGGTGTTTCTGGAAAGCACAGAGGACAGGCCACCACTGGGGTCGGGTTACATAAAGTTTCATTTTTGTGTTTCTGGAAGCGACAGAGGACAGGCCACCACTGGGGGGTCGTGGTTACATAAAGTTTCATTTTGGTGTTTCTGGAAACGACAGAGGACAGGCCACCACTGGGGTCGTGGTTACTTAAAGTTTCATTTTGGTGTTTCTGGAAAGCGACAGAGGACAGGCCACCACTGGGGGTCGTGGTTACATAAGTTTCATTTTGGTGTTTCTGGAAGCGACAGAGGACAGGCCACCACTGGGGGTCGTGGTTTAAAAGTTTCATTTTTGGTGTTTTCTGGAAACTGACAGAGGACAGGCCACCACTGGGGTCGTGGTTACTTAAAGTTTCATTTTTGTGTTTCTGGAAACGACAGAGGACAGGCCACCACTGGGGGTCGTGGTTACTAAAGTTTCATTTTGGTGTTTCTGGAAACGACAGAGGACAGGCCACCACTGGGGGTCGTGGTTTTTAAAGTTTCATTTTGGTGTTTCTGGAAACGACAGAGGACAGGCCACCACTGGGGGTCGTGGTTAAAGTTTCATTTCATTTTGGTGTTTCTGGAAAGGACAGAGGACAGGCCACCACTGGGGGTCGTGGGTTTCATTTGGTGTTTCTGAAAGTTTCATTTTTGGTGTTTCTGGAAACGACAGAGGACAGGCCACCACTGGGGGTCGTGGTTACATAAAGTTTCATTTTGGTGTTTCTGGAACAGAGACAGGCCACCACTGGGGGTCGTGGTTACAGGCCACCACTGAGGGGGCCACCACTGGGGTCGTGGTTACATAAAGTTTCATTTTGGTGTTTTTGGGGTCGTGTGTTTCATTTTGGTGTTTCTGGAAACGACAGAGGACAGGCCACCACTGGGGGTCGTGGTTACATAAAGTTTCATTTTGGTGTTTCTGGAAGAAGGCCACCACTGCGACAGAGGACAGGCCACCACTGGGGTCGTGGTTACTTAAAGTTTCATTTTGTGTTTCTGGAAAGCGACAGAGGACAGGCCACCACTGGGGGTCGTGGTTACATAAAGTTTCATTTTGGTGTTTCTGGAAACGACAGAGGACAGGCCACCACTGGGGGTCGTGGTTACATAAAGTTTCATTTTGGTGTTTCTGGAAACGACAGAGGACAGGCCACCACTGGGGGTCGTGGTTACATAAAGTTTCATTTTGGTGTTTCTGAGAAGGCCACCACTGGGGGTGACAGAGGACAGGCCACCACCACTGGGGTCGTGGTTAAAAGTTTCATTTTGGTGTTTCTGGAAACGACAGAGGACAGGCCACCACTGGGGGGTCGTGGTTACTAAAGTTTCATTTGGTGTTTCTGGAAACGACAGAGGACAGGCCACCACTGGGGGGTCGTGGTTACTTAAAGTTTCATTTTGGTGTTTCTGGAAACGACAGAGGACAGGCCACCACTGGGGGTCGTGGTTTCATAAAGTTTCATTTTGGTGTTTCTGGAAACGACAGAGGACAGGCCACCACTGGGGGTCGTGGTTACTTAAAGTTTCATTTTGGTGTTTCTGGAAACGACAGAGGACAGGCCACCACTGGGGGGTCGTGGTTAAAGTTTCATTTTTGTGTTTCTGGAAAACGACAGAGGACAGGCCACCACTGGGGGTCGTGGTTACTTAAAGTTTCATTTTGGTGTTTCTGGAAAGGACAGAGGACAGGCCACCACTGGGGGGTCGTGGTTACATAAAGTTTCATTTTGGTGTTTCTGGAAAGGACAGAGGACAGGCCACCACTGGGGGGCCACCACTGGGGGTCGTGGTTTCTTAAAGTTTCATTTTGGTGTTTCTGGAAGCGACAGAGGACAGGCCACCACTGGGGGTCGTGGTTACTTAAAGTTTCATTTTGGTGTTTCTGGAAACGACAGAGGACAGGCCACCACTGGGGGTCGTGGTTACTTAAAGTTTCATTTTGGTGTTTCTGGAAGCGACAGAGGACAGGCCACCACTGGGGTCGTGGTTACTGAAAGTTTCATTTTGGTGTTTCTGGAAGCGACAGAGGACAGGCCACCACTGGGGGTCGTGGTTACTTTTAAGTTTCATTTTGGTGTTTCTGGAAACGACAGAGGACAGGCCACCACTGGGGGTCGTGGTTACTTTTAAGTTTCATTTTGGTGTTTCTGGAAACGACAGAGGACAGGCCACCACTGGGGGTCGTGGTTACTTAAAGTTTCATTTTGGTGTTTCTGAAAGCAACAGAGGACAGGCCACCACTGGGGTCGTGGTTAAGGGTGTTTCTGGAACACAGAGGACAGGCCACCACTGGGGTCGTGGTTACTTAAAGTTTCATTTTGTGTTTCTGGAAGCGACAGAGGACAGGCCACCACTGGGGTCGTGGTTACTTAAAGTTTCATTTTGGTGTTTCTGGAAACGACAGAGGACAGGCCACCACTGGGGTCGTGGTTACTTAAAGTTTCATTTTGGTGTTTCTGGAAACGACAGAGGACAGGCCACCACTGGGGTCGTGGTTTCTTAAAGTTTCATTTTGGTGTTTCTGGAAGTTTCATTTTCATTTTGGTGTTTCTGGAAACTGGACAGAGGACAGAGGACAGGCCACCACTGGGGGTCGTGGTTACTTAAAGTTTCATTTTGGTGTTTCTGGAAGCGACAGAGGACAGGCCACCACTGGGGGTCGTGGTTACTGAAAGTTTCATTTTGGTGTTTCTGAAAGCAACAGAGGACAGGCCACCACTGGGGGTCGTGGTTACATAAAGTTTCATTTTGGTGTTTCTGAAAGCAACAGAGGACAGGCCACCACTGGGGGTCGTGGTTACTTAAAGTTTCATTTTGGTGTTTCTGGAAGCGACAGAGGACAGGCCACCACTGGCCACCAAAAAGTTTCATTTTGGTGTTTCTGGTCAGGCCACCACTGGGGTCGGTTACTAAAGTTTCATTTTGGTGTTTCTGGAAACGACAGAGGACAGGCCACCACTGGGGGTCGTGGTTTCTTAAAGTTTCATTTTGGTGTTTCTGGAAACGACAGAGGACAGGCCACCACTGGGGTCGTGGTTACAAAGTTTCATTTTGGTGTTTCTGGAAACGACAGAGGACAGGCCACCACTGGGGTCGTGGTTACTGAAAGTTTCATTTTGGTGTTTCTGGAAACGACAGAGGACAGGCCACCACTGGGGGTCTGAAAGTTTCATTTTGGTGTTTCTGGAAAGTTTCATTTTTTTGGTGTTTCTGGAAACGACAGAGGACAGGCCACCACTGGGGGTCGTGGTTACTAAAGTTTCATTTTTTGGTGTTTCTGGAAGCGACAGAGGACAGGCCACCACTGGGGGTCGTGGTTACTTTGAGTTTCATTTTGGTGTTTCTGGAAACGACAGAGGACAGGCCACCACTGGGGTCGTGGTTACTTAAAGTTTCATTTTGGTGTTTCTGGAAAGAGGACAGAGGACAGGCCACCACTGGGGGTCGTGGTTACTTAAAGTTTCATTTTGGTGTTTCTGGAAACGACAGAGGACAGGCCACCACTGGGGTCGTGGTTACTTAAAGTTTCATTTTGGTGTTTCTGGAAACGACAGAGGACAGGCCACCACTGGGGTCGTGGTTACTTAAAGTTTCATTTTGGTGTTTCTGGAAGCGACAGAGGACAGGCCACCACTGGGGGTCGTGGTTACTTAAAGTTTCATTTTGGTGTTTCTGGTGTTTCTGGAAAGTTTCGACAGAGGACAGAGGACAGGCCACCACTGGGGGTCGTGGTTACTGAAAGTTTCATTTTGGTGTTTCTGGAAACGACAGAGGACAGGCCACCACTGGGGGTCGTGGTTACTTAAAGTTTCATTTTGGTGTTTCTGGAAGCGACAGAGGACAGGCCACCACTGGGGGTCGTGGTTACTTAAAGTTTCATTTTGGTGTTTCTGGAAACGACAGAGGACAGGCCACCACTGGGTGTCGTGGTTTCTTAAAGTTTCATTTTGGTGTTTCTGGAAGCGACAGAGGACAGGCCACCACTGGGGGTCGTGGTTACTTAAAGTTTCATTTTGGTGTTTCTGGAAAGGAAGAGGACAGGCCACCACTGGGGGTCGTGGTTACTGAAAGTTTCATTTTGGTGTTTCTGGAAACGACAGAGGACAGGCCACCACTGGGGTCGTGGTTACCATTTTGGTGTTTCTGGAAGCAACAGAGAGGACAGGCCACCACTGGGGTCGTGGTTACTTAAAGTTTCATTTTGGTGTTTCTGGAAACGACAGAGGACAGGCCACCACTGGGGTTTCATTTTGGTGTTTCGTGAGTTGGGGTCGTGGTTACTGAAAGTTTCATTTTGGTGTTTCTGGAAACGACAGAGGACGGGGGTCGGCCACCACTGGGGGTCGTTTACTGAAAGTTTCATTTTGGTGTTTCTGGAAAGGACAGAGGACAGGCCACCACTGGGGGTCGTGGTTTCTTAAAGTTTCATTTTGGTGTTTCTGGAAAGCGACAGAGGACAGGCCACCACTGGGGGTCGTGGTTTCTAAAAGTTTCATTTTGGTGTTTCTGGAAACGACAGAGGACAGGCCACCACTGGGGGTCGTGGTTACTTAAAGTTTCATTTTTGGTGTTTCTGGAAACGACAGAGGACAGGCCACCACTGGGGGTTAAAAGTTTCATTTTGTGTTTCTGGTTATGGTTACTTAAAGTTTCATTTTGGTGTTTCTGGAAACGACAGAGGACAGGCCACCACTGGGGGTCGTGGTTACTTAAAGTTTCATTTTGGTGTTTCTGGAAACGACAGAGGACAGGCCACCACTGGGGGTCGTGGTTACTTAAAGTTTCATTTTGGTGTTTCTGGAAACGACAGAGGACAGGCCACCACTGGGGGTCGTGGTTAAAGTTTCATTTCATTTTGGTGTTTCTGGAAAGCGAAGAGGACGACAGAGGACAGGCCACCACTGGGGTCCACTGGTTTTCTTAAAGTTTCATTTTGGTGTTTCTGGAAACGACAGAGGACAGGCCACCACTGGGGGTCGTGGTTAAAAAGTTTCATTTTGGTGTTTCTGGAAACGACAGAGGACAGGCCACCACTGGGGTCGTGGTTTCTTAAAGTTTCATTTTGGTGTTTCTGGAAACGACAGAGGACAGGCCACCACTGGGGGTCGTGGTTACTTAAAGTTTCATTTTGGTGTTTCTGGAAGCGACAGAGGACAGGCCACCACTGGGGGTCGTGGTTTCTTAAAGTTTCATTTTGGTGTTTCTGGAAACGACAGAGGACAGGCCACCACTGGGGGTCGTGGTTTCTTAAAGTTTCATTTTGGTGTTTCTGGAAACGACAGAGGACAGGCCACCACTGGGGGTCGTGGTTAAAGTTTCATTTTGGTGTTTCTGGAAACGACAGAGGACAGGCCACCACTGGGGGTCGTGGTTACTTAAAGTTTCATTTTGGTGTTTCTGGAGTTTCAGAGGACAGGCCACCACTGGGGTCGTTTACTTAAAGTTTCATTTTGGTGTTTCTGGAAACGACAGAGGACAGGCCACCACTGGGGGTCGTGGTTTCTTAAAGTTTCATTTTGGTGTTTCTGGAAACAACAGAGGACAGGCCACCACTGGGGTCGTGGTTACTTCAAAGTTTCATTTGGTGTTTCTGGAAACGACAGAGGACAGGCCACCACTGGGGTCGTGGTTACTTAAAGTTTCATTTTGGTGTTTCTGGAAACGACAGAGGACAGGCCACCACTGGGGGTCGTGGTTACTTAAAGTTTCATTTTGGTGTTTCTGGAAAGGACAGAGGACAGGCCACCACTGGGGTCGTGGTTAAAAAGTTTCATTTTGGTGTTTCTGGAAAAAGGACAGACACTGAGTTTCATTTTGACAGAGGACAGGCCACCACTGGGGTCGTGGTTTCTTAAAGTTTCATTTTGGTGTTTCTGGAAAGGACAGAGGACAGGGACAGGCCACCACTGGGGGTCGTGGTTACTTAAAAGTTTCATTTTGGTGTTTCTGGAAAGCGACAGAGGACAGGCCACCACTGGGGTCGTGGTTACATAAAGTTTCATTTTGGTGTTTCTGGAAACGACAGAGGACAGGCCACCACTGGGGTCGTGGTTAAAAGTTTCATTTTGGTGTTTCTGGAAACGACAGAGGACAGGCCACCACTGGGGGTCGTGGTTACTTAAAGTTTCATTTTGGTGTTTCTGGAAACGACAGAGGACAGGCCACCACTGGGGTCGTCGTTTACATAAAGTTTCATTTTGGTGTTTCTGGAAAGGAAGAGGACAGGCCACCACTGGGGGGTCGTGGTTACTTAAAGTTTCATTTTGGTGTTTCTGGAAAGGAAGAGGACAGGCCACCACTGGGGGGTCGTGGTTTCTTAAAGTTTCATTTTGGTGTTTCTGGAAAGGAAGAGGACAGGCCACCATTTTGGGTTTCTGGAAAAGTCAGAGGACAGGCCAACTGGGGGTTTCATTTTGGTGTTTCTGGAAACGACAGAGGACAGGCCACCACTGGGGGTCGTGGTTACTTAAAGTTTCATTTTGGTGTTTCTGGAAACGACAGAGGACAGGCCACCACTGGGGGTCGTGGTTACTTAAAGTTTCATTTTGGTGTTTCTGAAAGCAACAGAGGACAGGCCACCACTGGGGGTCGTGGTTACTTAAAGTTTCATTTTGGTGTTTCTGGAAAGGACAGAGGACAGGCCACCACTGGGGGTCGTGGTTACTTAAAGTTTCATTTTGGTGTTTCTGGAAACGACAGAGGACAGGCCACCACTGGGGTCGTGGTTACTAAAGTTTCATTTTGGTGTTTCTGGAAACGACAGAGGACAGGCCACCACTGGGGGTCGTGGTTACTTAAAGTTTCATTTTGTGTTTCTGGAAAGTTTCATTTTGGGTGTGTTTTCTGGAAACGACAGAAAGGACAGGCCACCACTGGGGGTCGTGGTTCAAAAGTTTCATTTTGGTGTTTCTGGAAACGACAGAGGACAGGCCACCACTGGGGTCGTGGTTTCTTAAAGTTTCATTTTGGTGTTTCTGAAGAGGACAGACACTGAGGACAGGCCACCACTGGGGGTGGGGTCGTGGTTTCTGGAAAGTTTCATTTTGTGGTTACTTAAAAGTTTCATTTTGGTGTTTCTGGAAACGACAGAGGACAGGCCACCACTGGGGTCATTTCTGAAAGTTTCATTTTGGTGTTTCTGGAAACAGAGGACAGGCCACCACTTTCATTTCATTTTGGTGTTTCTGGAAAGGACAGAGGACAGGCCACCACTGGGGGTCGTGGTTACTTAAAGTTTCATTTTGGTGTTTCTGGAAACGACAGAGGACAGGCCACCACTGGGGGTCGTGGTTACTTAAAGTTTCATTTTGGTGTTTCTGGAAAGGACAGAGGACAGGCCACCACTGGGGTCGTGGTTACTTAAAGTTTCATTTTGGTGTTTCTGGAAACGACAGAGGACAGGCCACCACTGGGGTCGTGGTTACTTAAAGTTTCATTTTGGTGTTTCTGGAAACGACAGAGGACAGGCCACCACTGGGGGTCGTGGTTACTGGAAAGTTTCATTTTGTGTTTCTGGAAACGACAGAGGACAGGCCACCACTGGGGGTCGTGGTTAAAAGTTTCATTTTGATGTTTCTGGAAGCGACAGAGGACAGGCCACCACTGGGGGGTCGTGGTTTCTTAAAGTTTCATTTTGGTGTTTCTGGAAAGGACAGAGGACAGGCCACCACTGGGGGTCGTGGTTACTTAAAGTTTCATTTTGGTGTTTCTGGAAAGGACAGAGGACAGGCCACCACTGGGGGGTCGTGGTTACTTAAAGTTTCATTTTGGTGTTTCTGGAAAGCGACAGAGGACAGGCCACCACTGGGGGTCGTGGTTACTAAAAGTTTCATTTTGGTGTTTCTGGAAACGACAGAGGACAGGCCACCACTGGGGTCGAGGTTCGTGGTTACTTAAAGTTTCATTTTGGTGTTTCTGGAAAGGACAGAGGACAGGCCACCACTGGGGGTCGTGGTTACTTAAAGTTTCATTTTGGTGTTTCTGGAAACGACAGAGGACAGGCCACCACTGGGGGTCGTGGTTACTTAAAGTTTCATTTTGGTGTTTCTGGAAACGACAGAGGACAGGCCACCACTGGGGGTCGTGGTTTAAAGTTTCATTTTGGTGTTTCTGGAAACGACAGAGGACAGGCCACCACTGGGGTCGTGGTTACTTAAAGTTTCATTTTGGTGTTTCTGGAAACGACAGAGGACAGGCCACCACTGGGGGTCGTGGTTACAAAGTTTCATTTTGGTGTTTCTGGAAACGACAGAGGACAGGCCACCACTGGGGGTCGTGGTTACTTAAAGTTTCATTTTGGTGTTTCTGGAAAGCGACAGAGGACAGGCCACCACTGGGGTCGTGGTTACTTAAAGTTTCATTTGGTGTTTCTGGAAGCGACAGAGGACAGGCCACCACTGGGGTCGTGGTTATTAAAGTTTCATTTTGGTGTTTCTGGAAACGACAGAGGACAGGCCACCACTGGGGGTCGTGGTTACTTAAAGTTTCATTTTGGTGTTTCTGGAAAGGACAGAGGACAGGCCACCACTGGGGGTCGTGGTTACTTAAAGTTTCATTTTGGTGTTTCTGGAAACGACAGAGGACAGGCCACCACTGGGGGTCGGGTTTCAGTTTCATTTTGGTGTTTCTGGAAAGACAGAGACAGGCCACCACTGGGGTCGTGGTTACACATTTTGGTGTTTCTGGAAAGGACAGAGGACAGGCCACCACTGGGGTTTCATGGTTTCTTAAAGTTTCATTTTGGTGTTTCTGGAAAGGACAGAGGACAGGCCACCACTGGGGTCGTGGTTACTTAAAGTTTCATTTTTGTTTCTGGAAACGACATCGTGGTTACTTAAAGTTTCATTTTTGTGTTTCTGGAAGGACAGAGGACAGGGCCACCACTGTTTCGTGGTTACTAAAAGTTTCATTTGTTTCTGGAAACGACAGAGGACAGGCCACCACTGGGGTTTTCATTTTTGGTGTTTCTGGAAAGGACAGAGGACAAAGTTTTACACCATTTTGGTGTTTCTGGAAACGACAGAGGACAGGCCACCACTGGGGGTCGTGGTTTTAAAAGTTCATTTTTTGGTGTTTCTGGAAAGGACAGAGGACAGGCCACCACTGGGGTCGTGGTTACTAAAAGTTTCATTTTGGTGTTTCTGGAAACGACAGAGGACAGGCCACCACTGGGTCGTGGTTGGTTAAAAGTTTCATTTTGGTGTTTCTGGAAACGACAGAGGACAGGCCACCACTGGGGTCGTGGTTACTTAAGACTTCATTTTGGTGTTTCTGGAAACGACAGAGGACAGGCCACCACTGGGGTCGTGGTTACTTAAAGTTTCATTTTGGTGTTTCTGGAAACGACAGAGGACAGGCCACCACTGGGGTTTCCAAAGTTTCATTTTGAAGTTTCATTTTCGTGTTTCTGGAAAGGAGGACAGGCCACCACTGGGGGTCGTGGTTAGTTAAAGTTTCATTTTGGTGTTTCTGGAAAGGACAGAGGACAGGCCACCACCACTGGGGGTCGTGGTTTCATTAAGTTTCATTTTGGTGTTTCTGGAAACGACAGAGGACAGGCCACCACTGGGGGTTTTATTCATTACTCGTGGTTGGGTTCATTTTGGTGTTTCTGGAAATACAGAGGACAGGCCACCACTGGGGGTCGTGGTTTCTTAAAGTTTCATTTTGGTGTTTCTGGAAACGACAGAGGACAGGCCACCACTGGGGGTCGTGGTTACTTAAAGTTTCATTTTGGTGTTTCTGGAAACGACAGAGGACAGGCCACCACTGGGGTCGTGGTTAAAGTTTCATTTTGGTGTTTCTGGAAAGGACAGAGGACAGGCCACCACTGGGGGTCGTGGTTTCTTAAAGTTTCATTTTGGTGTTTCTGGAAACGACAGAGGACAGGCCACCACTGGGGGTCGTGGTTACTTAAAGTTTCATTTTGGTGTTTCTGGAAACGACAGAGGACAGGCCACCACTGGGGGGTCGTGGTTACTTAAAGTTTCATTTTGGTGTTTCAGGAAAGGACAGAGGACAGGCCACCACTGGGGGGTCATGGTTACTTAAAGTTTCATTTTGGTGTTTCAGGAAACGACAGAGGACAGGCCACCACTGGGGGGTCGTGGTTACTTAAAGTTTCATTTTGGTGTTTCAGGAAACGACAGAGGACAGGCCACAGGCCACCACTTTGGGGGAGGACAGGCCACCACTGGGGTCGTGGTTTCTTAAAAATTTTGGTGTTTCTGGAAACGACAGAGGACAGGCCACCACTGGGGGTCGTGGTTACTTAAAGTTTCATTTTGGTGTTTCTGGAAACGACAGAGGACAGGCCACCACTAAAACGGTGTTTCTGGAAACGACAGAGGACAGGCCACCACTGGGGGTCGTGGTTACAAAGTTTCATTTTGGTGTTTCATTTTGGAGGACAGGCCACCACTGGGGTGTCGTGGTTACAGATTTTGGTTTCTGGAAACGACAGAGGACAGGCCACCACTGGGGTCGTCTCTTAAAGTTTCATTTTGGTGTTTCTGGAAACGACAGAGGACAGGCCACCACTGGGGGTCGGGTTTCTTAAAGTTTCATTTTGGTGTTTCTGGAAACGACAGAGGACAGGCCACCACTGATTCTGTGGTACTAAAAGTTTCATTTTGGTGTTTCTGGAAAGGACAGAGACAGGCCACCACTGGGGGTCGTGGTTACTTAAAGTTTCATTTTGTTTCTGGAAACGACAGAGGTATGTATTGGCCACCACTGGGGTTGGTTTCTTTTTTTTGGTGTTTCTGGAACGACAGAGGACAGGCCACCACTGGGGTCGTGGTTACAAAAAGTTTCATTTTGGTGTTTCTGGAAACGACAGAGGACAGGCCACCACTGGGGGTCGCGTGGTTACTTAAAGTTTCATTTTGGTGTTTCTGGGACAGGCCACCACTGTTTCTGAAACATTTTGGTGTTTCTGAAAATTCAGGACAGGCCACCACTGGGGGTCGTGGTTTCTTTTGGTTTGTGTTTCTGGAAACAAAGTTTCATTTTGGTGTTTCAAAGATTCAGAGGACAGAGGACAGGCCACCACTGGGGTCGTGGTTACTTAAAGTTTCATTTTGGTGTTTCTGGAAAGGACAGAGGACAGGCCACCACTGGGGGTCGTCTTAGTTAAAGTTTCATTTTGGTGTTTCTGGAAACGACAGAGGACAGGCCACCACTGGGGTCGTGGTTAAAAGTTTCATTTTGGTGTTTCTGGAAACGACAGAGGACAGGCCACCACTGGGGTCGTGGTTACTTAAGTTTCATTTTGGTGTTTCTGGAAACGAGTTTCCATTGGTTATTAAAGTTTTCATTTTTCGTGTGAAAGGACAGAGGACATTCCACTGGGGGTTTGGTTACTTAAAGTTTCATTTTGGTGTTTCTGGAAACGACAGAGGACAGGCCACCACTGGGGTCGTTTTTCATTAAAGTTTCATTTGGTGTTTCTGGAAACGACAGAGGACAGGCCACCACTAACGGTCGTGGTTACTTTAAAGTTTCATTTTGGTGTTTCTGGAAACTTGACAGAGGACAGGCCACCACTTTGGAAAGTTTCATTTTGGTGTTTCTGGAAACGACAGAGGACAGGCCACCACTGGGGGGTCGTGGTTACTTTTAAGTTTCATTTTGGTGTTTCTGGAAACGACAGAGGACAGGCCACCACTGGGGGGTCGTGGTTACTTTTAAGTTTCATTTTGGTGTTTCTGGAAGCGACAGAGGACAGGCCACCACTGACAGAGGACAGAGGACCACTGGGGGTCGTGGTTACTTAAAGTTTCATTTTGGTGTTTCTGGAAAGGAAGAGGACAGGCCACCACTGGGGGGTCGTGGTTACTTAAAGTTTCATTTTGGTGTTTCTGGAAACGACAGAGGACAGGCCACCACTGGGGTCGTGGTTACTTAAAGTTTCATTTTGGTGTTTCTGGAAACGACAGAGGACAGGCCACCACTGGGGGGTCGTGGTTACTTAAAGTTTCATTTTGGTGTTTCTGAAACGACAGAGGACAAAGGCCACCACTGGGGGTCGTGGTTGTTAAAGTTTTTCTGGAAAGAAAGAGGACAGGCCACCAGAGAAATTTTCATTTTGGTGTTTCTGGAAACGACAGAGGACAGGCCACCACTGGGGGTCACAGAGGACAGGGACCACCACTGGGGGTCGTGGTTTTAAAGGGGTGTTTCTGGAACGACAGAGGTTACCACTGGGGGTCAAAAGTTTCATTTTTGGTGTTTCTGGAAAGGACAGAGGACAGGCCACCACTGGGGTCAGGTTAAAGTTTCATTTTGGTGTTTCTGGAAACGACAGAGGACAGGCCACCACTGGGGGTCGTGGTTAAAAAGTTTCATTTTGGTGTTTCTGGAAACGACAGAGGACAGGCCACCACTGGGGTCGTTGTTTACTTAAAGTTTCATTTTGGTGTTTCAGGAAACGACAGAGGACAGGCCACCACTGGGGGTCGTGGTTTCTTAAAGTTTCATTTTGGTGTTTCAGGAAAGGACAGAGGACAGGCCACCACTGGGGTCGTGGTTACTTAAAAATTTCATTTTGGTGTTTCTGGAAACGACAGAGGACAGGCCACCACTGGGGGTCGTGGTTACTTAAAATTTTGGTGTTTCTGGAAAGGAAGTTTCACCACTTTTTCATTTTGTTTTGTTTTTTTTTTGAGATGAGGACAGGCCACCACTGGGGGTCGAGGTTTCTTAAAGTTTCATTTTGGCCACCACAGAGGACAGGCCACCACTGGGGTCGTGACAGAGGACAGGCCACCACTGGGGTCGTGGTTAAATTTTGTGTTTCTGGATTTTGGGGGTCGTGTTTCTGTTTCATTTTGTGTTTCTGGAAAGGACAGAGGACAGGCCACCACTGGGGGGTCGACTTAAAGTTTCATTTTGTGTTTCAGAAACGACAGAGGACAGGCCACCACTGGGGGTCAATTTTTAAAAGTTTCATTTTGGTGTTTCTGGAGGAACTGGTGAGAGGACAGGCCACCACTGGGGGTCCACCACTGTGGTTACTAAAAGTTTCATTTTGGTGTTTCTGTTTACTAAAGTTTCATTTTGGTGTTTCTGGAAACGACAGAGGACAGGCCACCACTGGGGGTCGTGGTTAAAAGTTTCATTTTGGTGTTTCTGGAAACGATAGAGGACAGGTTTCTGGTTACTTAAAGTTTCATTTTGGTTTCTGGAAAAAGACAGAGGACAGGCCACCACTGGGGTCGTGGTTAAAGTTTTCATTTTGTGTTTCTGGAAACGACAGAGGACAGGCCACCACTGGGGGTCGTTACTTAAAGTTTCATTTTGGTGTTTCTGGAAACGACAGAGGACAGGCCACCACTGGGGGTCGTGGTTTTAAAGTTTCAAAGTTTTCATTTTGGTGTTTCTGGAAACGACAGAGGCCACCACTGGGGTGGTTACTTAAAGTTTCATTTTGTGTTTCTGGAAGCGACAGAGGACAGGCCACCACTGGGGGTTCATTTTGGTGTTTCTGGAAAGGAAGTTTCATTTTGGTTTCATTTTGGTTTCTGGAAACGACAGAGGACAGGCCACCACTGGGGGTTTCATTTTGGTGTTTCTGGAAAGGACAGAGGACAGGCCACCACTGGGGGTCGTTTTACTTAAAGTTTCATTTTGGTGTTTCTGGAAACGACAGAGGACAGGCCACCACTGGGGTCGTGGTTACTTAAAGTTTCATTTTGGTGTTTCTGGAAACAGAGGAGAGAGGGTAGGCCACCACTGGGGGTCGTGGTTTTTTAAAGTTTCATTTTGGTGTTTCTGGAAAAACAGACGACAGAGGGGTCCACAAAACAGAGGACAGGTTTCATTTTGGTGTTTCTGGAAACGACAGAGGACAGGCCACCACTGGGGGTCGTGGTTAAAGTTTCATTTTGGTGTTTCTGGAAAGGACAGAGGGACAGGCCACCACTGGGGGTCGTGGTTACTTAAAGTTTCATTTTGGTGTTTCTGGAAACGACAGAGGACAGGCCACCACTGGGGTCGTGGTTACTTAAAGTTTCATTTTGGTGTTTCTTTTGGAAACTGGACAGAGGACAGGCCACCACTGGGGGTCGTGGTTACTTAAAGTTTCATTTTGGTGTTTCTGGAAACGACAGAGGACAGGCCACCACTGGGGTCGTCGGGTTACTTAAAGTTTCATTTTGGTGTTTCTGGAAACGACAGAGGACAGGCCACCACTGGGGGTCGTGGTTACTTAAAGTTTCATTTTGGTGTTTCTGGAAAGGACAGAGGACAGGCCACCACTGGGGGTCGTGGTTAAAGTTTCATTTTGGTGTTTCTGGAAACGACAGAGGACAGGCCACCACTGGGGGTCGTGGTTACATTTGGTGTTTCTGGAAGTTTCATTTTGTGTTTCTGGAAACGACAGAGGACAGGCCACCACTGGGGGGTCGTGGTTTCTTAAAGTTTCATTTTGGTGTTTCTGGAAACGACAGAGGACAGGCCACCACTGGGGGGTCGTGGTTACTTAAAGTTTCATTTTGGTGTTTCTGGAAACGACAGAGGACAGGCCACCACTGGGGTCGTGGTTACTTAAAGTTTCATTTTGGTGTTTCTGGAAACGACAGAGGACAGGCCACCACTGGGGTCGTGGTTACTTAAAGTTTCATTTTGGTGTTTCTGGAAACGACAGAGGACAGGCCACCACTGGGGGTCGGGTTACATTTATTTTGGTGTTTCTGGAAAGGACAGAGGACAGGCCACTGGGGGTTAAGTTTCATTTTGGTGTTTCTGGAAACACAGAGGACAGGCCACCACTGGGGGTCGTGGTTTCTTAAAGTTTCATTTTGGTGTTTCTGGAAACGACAGAGGACAGGCCACCACTGGGGGTCGTGGTTACAGGCAAAGTTTCATTTTTTTGGTGTTTCTGGAAACGACAGAGGACAGGCCACCACTGGGGTCGTGGGTAAATTTCATTTGGTGTTTCAGTTTCAAATTAACAGAGGACACCACCACTTTTTGAAAGTGTTTCTGGAAAACGACAGAGGACAGGCCACCACTTCTTTGGTCTTTCTTCAACGACAGAGACAGGCGTCGTGAAGGTTTCATTTTGGTGTTTCTGGAAACGACAGAGGACAGGCCACCACTGGGGTCTCTTTACTCAAAGTTTCATTTGGTGTTTCTGGAAGGACAGAGGACAGGCCACCACTGGGGTCTCTCTCTTTCATTTGGTGTTTCTCTCTCTCTCAGAGGACAGGCCACTCTCTCTCTCTCTTTCATTTTGGTGTTTCTGCCATCTGGTCTCTCTTTCATCTTGTTTCTGGAAGACAGAGGACAGGCCACCACTGAATCGCACTCATTTGGTCAAACCAAATCAATTAAATGGACCATTTAAAGAAACGGCAATAGTTTCTACAAAAATAGGTTTATTATTCAAATAACCCAACAAGAAATGAATAAAACAAAGCAAAGATTAAAATGCATAATAAATGAATTATCGAGTTAGATAACTAAACTCTGAACTGCAAAACACTTCTGATTAAAGAAGTCTCACTATGGCTAATAGCCTGAAAATATCCAAACTCACACATACTCCCCAAATCAATAACTAGTCATGTCAAAACAGTCTACCACATGTTATTCGAAACAGTCCACACTATCCACATTTGTCCACCGACATCTGTCCACAGACATCTGTCGGAAGAATTAAACATGATAGAAAACTCCCAAAAATATATGAAATGCAAAACACAATAATGGAAAGTGTAAAATGCATAGCCAAGATATGGCAAACGTAACATGACAAAACAATAATATAAAAGAGGTATGAATATTCATATTAAATCTCCCACACCAGTTCAAAAGTTCATAATGATTAGAAAATCATGGTAAAAATCACAAGTTCAATTTCTCCCCATAAAAACAGAGATTTCAAACTCTACCTTATCTGCCTGGATTCAAAGCCTGGATCCTCTCAAAGCTACGTCTAGACAACTGCAGTTCTATCACGTTAATGAACGATCAAACTCACTTTTAGGGCAGATTTTGGCATAATCTAGATCAAATTAACGCACGTACTCACGAATATACATAACACTTTCTGGAAGATCACCTGACCGGCAATATTGCTGAGGAATCAAACTATTTGTTGAACACAAAGATTTTTTCACTCGAGTCTCTCGACCTAGTTCCATCTGACTCCATAAATTCTTTCATCACATCTTAAAGCATTGAAGCTATGAAATGCATATATGTGTCCTTTAAAACTTGTAGCAGCCATATTTTCTGAAATAGAGCTCATTTTGGCCACCACATAAGAGCGTCTCGCTCTCCTTAACGGCAAACTAAAACAAAAGCATATGTATAAAACATAACAGAATAGGACTATGCTCAATTAGCAATGTCTACTGCACTGCAGTAAGGACTGCTCTCATGACGCACTTCCAAAGTCACTGGGGTTGAGTTCTTAGAGCCTTTACATGTAATCTTACAAACACGAATAAGCTTTACTACCCCCACAACAAGAATTATCAGTAAAATAGCTATTAAGACAATTAAAATTGTCGGCATAATATATTCCTGATACTGGAACATCACGGAATCGTCAATGTCTTCCAACGGTGGAACCGTCATTGGCACCTTGGTTGTAGGTACCTCCACTACAAATGCTCGTTATGCGTATGACGCATAATTATCTTCTCGGAACTGTTGAATACAGCACGGCTAAGTACGAGAAAGTCCGTAGACACAGGATTCTGCAGGATGAATCAAACAGCTTGGACCCTCGATGAACGAATGACGTCGACTTGTTGCTCTGGCACATCATTGTAACTGCATACTCCTTGCAAAACACAGCAGGAAGAGTACTGGTGGTGGACGGTGTTTCTGGAAACGACAGATGAAGGTAATCTCGCAGGAACTGTCTAAAGTCACATTCTGTCGGAGTCTG
>NW_027100728.1:1057313-1086849 GCF_040412425.1 Macrobrachium rosenbergii
TTCAGCTGAATTGGACCCTGGGCCCTACAAAAAAAAAAAAAGGACCCCTTATTAAAGATTTCCTCCGAATCGCCGGAGGTGGCCATCATTACATGAATGACTATGCTCTAGTTTGAGAAAATGATAGTCTTCGTATTGGCTCCAAAATCTTTCACCGAAGAATCCCTGAAGACTCCTTTGAAGATTCTTTCTTCAGCTGAATTGGACCCCTGGGCCCCACAAAAAAAAAAAAAAAAGGACCCTATTAAAGATTTCTCCGAATCGCCGGAGGTGGCCATCATTACATGAATGACTATGCTCTAGTTTGAGAAAATGATAGTCTTCGTATTGGCGCCAAAATCTTCACCGAAGAATCCCTGAAGACTCCTTTGAAGATTCTTTCTTCAGCTGAATTGGACCCTGGGCCCCAAAAAAAAAAAAAAAAAAAGGACCCCTTACTAAAGATTTCTCCGAATCGCTGGAGGTGGCCATCATTACATGAATGACTATGCTCTAGTTTGAGAAAATGATAGTCTTCGTATTGGCGCCAAAATCTTCACCGAAGAATCCCTGAAGACTCCTTTGAAGATTCTTTCTTCAGCTGAATTGACCCTGGGCCAACAAAAAAAAAAAAAAAAGGACCCCTTACTAAAGATTTCCTCCGAATCGCCGGAGGTGGCCATCATTACATGAATGACTATGCTCTAGTTTGAGAAAATGATAGTCTTCGTATTGGCGCCAAAATCTTCACCGAAGAATCCCTGAAGACTCTTTGAAGATTCTTTCTTCAGCTGAATTGGACCCTGGGCCCACAAAAAAAAAAAAAAGGACCCCTTACTCAAAGATTTCCTCCGAATCGCCGGAGGTGGCCATCATTACATGAATGACTATGCTCTAGTTTGAGAAAATGATAGTCTTCGTATTGGCGCCAAAATCTTCACCGAAGAATCCCTGAAGACTCTTTGAAGATTCTTTCTTCAGCTGAATTGGAACCCTGGGCCCAAAAAAAAAAAAAAAAAAAAAAAAGGACCCCTTACTAAAGATTTCTCCGAATCGCCGGAGGTGGCCATCATTACATGAATGACTATGCTCTAGTTTGAGAAAATGATAGTCTTCGTATTGGCGCCAAAATCTTCACCGAAGAATCCCTGAAGACTCTTTGAAGATTCTTTCTTCAGCTGAATTGGACCCTGGGCCCACAAAAAAAAAAAAAAAAAAAAAAAGGACCCCTTACTAAAGATTTCTCCGAAATCGCTGAGGTGGCCATCATTACATGAATGACTATGCTCTAGTTTGAGAAAATGATACTATGCTCCAAAATCTTCACCGAAGAATCCCTGAAAAATTTGAATATTCTTTCTTCAGCTGAAATTGACAACCCTGGGCCCCACAAAAAAAAAAAAAAAAAAAACCCTTTGAAGACCCAGAGGTGGATTCATTACTTCAGTTTGAGAAATGATAGTCCCTGCCAAAATCTTCCCGAAGAATTTTGAAGACTTTGAAAAATTGGACCCCTGGGCCCCACAAAAAAAAAAAAAAGGACCCATTTCAAAAGATTTCTCCGAATCGCCGGAGGTGGCCATCATTACATGAATGACTATGCTCTAGTTTGAGAAAATGATAGTCTTTAGTATTGGCGCCAAAATCTTCAATGAAGAATCCCTGAAGACTTTTTGAAGATTCTTTCTTCAGCTGAATTGGACCCTGGGCCCCAAAAAAAAAAAAAAAAAGGACCCCTTACTAAAGATTCTCCGAATCGCTGGAGGTGGCCATCATTACATGAATGACTATGCTCTAGTTTGAGAAAATGATAGTCTTAGTATTGGCTCCAAAATCTTTCACCGAAGAATCCCTGAAGACTCTTTTGAAGATTCTTTCTTCAGCTGAATTGGACCCCTGGGCCCCACAAAAAAAAAAAAAAAAAACCCTTACTAAAGATTTCCTCCGAATCGCCGGAGGTGGCCATCATTACATGAATGACTATGCTCTAGTTTGAGAAAATGATAGTCTTCGTATTGGCGCCAAAATCTTCACCGAAGAATCCCTGAAGACTCCTTTGAAGATTCTTTCTTCAGCTGAATTGGACCCCTGGGCCCCAAAAAAAAAAAAAAAAAAGGACCCTTACTAAAGATTTCCTCCGAATCGCCGGAGGTGGCCATCATTACATGAATGACTATGCTCTAGTTTGAGAAAATGATAGTCTTCGTATTGGCGCCAAAATCTTCACCGAAGAATCCCTGAAGACTCTTTGAAGATTCTTTCTTCAGCTGAATTGGACCCTGGGCCCCACAAAAAAAAAAAAAAAAAAAGGACCCCTTACTAAAGATTTCTCCGAATCGCCGGAGGTGGCCATCATTACATGAATGACTATGCTCTAGTTTGAGAAAATGATAGTCTTCGTATTGGCGCCAAAATCTTCACCGAAGAATCCCTGAAGACTCTTTGAAAGATTCTTTCTTCAGCTGAATTGGACCCTGGGCCCCACAAAAAAAAAAAAGGCCTTACTAAAGATTTCTCCGAATCGCCGGAGGTGGCCATCATTACATGAATGACTATGCTCTAGTTTGAGAAAATGATAGTCTTAGTATTGGCGCCAAAATCTTCACCGAAGAATCCCTGAAGACCTTTTTGAAGATTCTTTCTTCAGCTGAATTGGACCCCTGGGCCCCACAAAAAAAAAAAAAAAAAAAGGACCCTTACTAAAGATTTCCTCCGAATCGCCGGAGGTGGCCATCATTACATGAATGACTATGCTCTAGTTTGAGAAAATGATAGTCTTCGTATTGGCGCCAAAATCTTCACCGAAGAATCCCTGAAGACTCCTTTGAAGATTCTTTCTTCAGCTGAATTGGACCCCTGGGCCCCACAAAAAAAAAAAAAAGGACCCCTTACTAAAGATTTCTCCGAATCGCCGGAGGTGGCCATCATTACATGAATGACTATGCTCTAGTTTGAGAAAATGATAGTCTTCGTATTGGCGCCAAAATCTTCACCGAAGAATCCCTGAAGACTCTTTGAAGATTCTTTCTTCAGCTGAATTGGACCCCTGGGCCCCAAAAAAAAAAAAAAAAAAGGACCCTTACTAAAGATTTCCTCGAATCGCCGGAGGTGGCCATCATTACATGAATGACTATGCTCTAGTTTGAGAAAATGATAGTCTTCGTATTGGCGCCAAAATCTTCACCGAAGAATCCCTGAAGACTCCTTTGAAGATTCTTTCTTCAGCTGAATTGGACCCCTGGGCCCCACAAAAAAAAAAAAAAAAAAAGGACCCTTACCAAAGATTTCTCCGAATCGCCGGAGGTGGCCATCATTACATGAATGACTATGCTCTAGTTTGAGAAAATGATAGTCTTCGTATTGGCTCCAAAATCTTCACCGAAGAATCCCTGAAGACTCCTTTGAAGATTTTTCTTCAGCTGAATTGGACCCCTGGGCCCCACAAAAAAAAAAAAAAAAAAGGACCCCTTTAAAGATTTCTCCGAATCGCCGGAGGTGGCCATCATTACATGAA
This sequence comes from Macrobrachium rosenbergii, assembly GCF_040412425.1. Classification (NCBI taxonomy): domain Eukaryota; kingdom Metazoa; phylum Arthropoda; class Malacostraca; order Decapoda; family Palaemonidae; genus Macrobrachium; species Macrobrachium rosenbergii. The sequence goes on from NW_027100728.1 coordinate 1,060,807, forward strand.
TGACTATGCTCTAGTTTGAGAAAATGATAGTCTTCGTATTGGCTGCCAAAATCTTCACCGAAGAATCCCTGAAGACTCCTTTGAAGATTCTTTTTCTTCAGCTGAATTGGACCCCTGGGCCCCACAAAAAAAAAAAAAAAAAAAAAGGACCCCTTACTAAAGATTTCTCCGAATCGCCGGAGGTGGCCATCATTACATGAATGACTATGCTCTAGTTTGAGAAAATGATAGTCTTCGTATTGGCTCCAAAATCTTCACCGAAGAATCCCTGAAGACTCTTTGAAGATTCTTTCTTCAGCTGAATTGGACCCCTGGGCCCACAAAAAAAAAAAAAAAAAAAAAAGGACCTCTTACTAAAGATTTCCTCCGAATCGCCGGAGGTGGCCATCATTACATGAATGACTATGCTCTAGTTTGAGAAAATGATAGTCTTCGTATTGGCGCCAAAATCTTCACCGAAGAATCCCTGAAGACTCCTTTGAAGATTCTTTCTTCAGCTGAATTGGACCCCTGGGCCCCAAAAAAAAAAAAAAAAAAAAGGACCCTTACTAAAGATTTCTCCGAATCGCCGGAGGTGGCCATCATTACATGAATGACTATGCTCTAGTTTGAGAAAATGATAGTCTTCAGTATTGGCTCCAAAATCTTCACCGAAGAATCCCTGAAGACTCCTTTGAAGATTCTTTCTTCAGCTGAATTGGACCCTGGGCCCCACAAAAAAAAAAAAAAAAAAAGGACCCTTACTAAAGATTTCCTCCGAATCGCCGGAGGTGGCCATCATTACATGAATGACTATGCTCTAGTTTGAGAAAATGATAGTCTTCGTATTGGCGCCAAAATCTTCACCGAAGAATCCCTGAAGACCTTTGAAGATTCTTTCTTCAGCTGAATTGGACCCCTGGGCCCACAAAAAAAAAAAAAAAAAAAGGACCCCTTACCAAAGATTTCTCCGAATCGCCGGAGGTGGCCATCATTACATGAATGACTATGCTCTAGTTTGAGAAAATGATAGTCTTCGTATTGGCTCCAAAATCTTCACCGAAGAATCCCTGAAGACTCTTTGAAGATTCTTTCTTCAGCTGAATTGGACCCTGGGCCCCACAAAAAAAAAAAAAGGACCCTTACTAAAGATTTCCTCCGAATCGCCGGAGGAGGGCCATCATTACATGAATGACTATGCTCTAGTTTGAGAAAATGATAGTCTTCGTATTGGCGCCAAAATCTTCACCGAAGAATCCCTGAAGACTCTTTGAAGATTCTTTCTTCAGCTGAATTGGACCCCTGGGCCCCACAAAAAAAAAAAAAAAAAAAAAGGACCCCTTACCAAAGATTTCCTCCGAATCGCCGGAGGTGGCCATCATTACATGAATGACTATGCTCTAGTTTGAGAAAATGATAGTCTTCGTATTGGTGCCAAAATCTTCACCGAAGAATCCCTGAAGACTCCCTTTGAAGATTCTTTCTTCAGCTGAATTGGACCCCTGGGCCCACAAAAAAAAAAAAAAAAAAAGGACCCCTTACCAAAGATTTCCTCCGAATCGCCGGAGGTGGCCATCATTACATGAATGACTATGCTCTAGTTTGAGAAAATGATAGTCTTCGTATTGGCGCCAAAATCTTCACCGAAGAATCCCCTGAAGACTCCTTTGAAGATTCTTTCTTCAGCTGAATTGGACCCCTGGGCCCACAAAAAAAAAAAAAAAACAAAAAGGACCCCTTACCAAAGATTTCTCCGAATCGCCGGAGGTGGCCATCATTACATGAATGACTATGCTCTAGTTTGAGAAAATGATAGTCTTCGTATTGGCGCCAAAATCTTCACCGAAGAATCCCTGAAGACTCCTTTGAAGATTCTTTCTTCAGCTGAATTGAACCCCTGGGCCCCACAAAAAAAAAAAAAAAAGGACCCTTACCAAAGATTTCCTCCGAATCGCCGGAGGTGGCCATCATTACATGAATGACTATGCTCTAGTTTGAGAAAATGATAGTCTTCATATTGGCTCCAAAATCTTCACCCAAGATTCCCTGAAGACTCCTTTGAAGATTCTTTTCTTCAGCTGAATTCTTCAGCAAAATAAAAAGGTGTCATTTTTCAATTTCAAGGGTAATTTCTACCATTTATATAGCTGGTAGCCTTTCATCATTGACTACTCTTTTAGTATTGAGAAAATGATAGTCTTTTTTCAGTGCCAAAATTCACTGAAGAACCCTGAAGACTCCTTTTTGAAGATTCTTTTTTCATTGAATTGGACCCTATGTAAAAAACAAAAAAAAAACTTTGAGGTCCCATAGCCGAGAGGGAATCGCACGGACATTGGCATCATCAATGAATGACTATTTTGATCTAGTTTGAGAAAATGATAGTTCATACAAAATCTTCATCAAGAATCCTGAAGAGGCCTTGAAGAGTTTCTTCAGCTGCCTGACCCCTTATTGTATAAAAAAAAAAAAAAAATCAAAGACTCCGAATGAGGTGGCCATCATTACATGAATGACTATGCTCTCATTTTAGAGAAAATGATAGTCTGAATTGGCTCCAAAATTCATCGAAGAATTTTGAAGACTCCTTTGAAGATTCTTTCTTCAGCAAAAATTTTACATCCCCAAAATTAATAAAAAACTAAAAGGACCCCTTACCAAAGATTTCTCGAAAATTTTGAAAGTTCTATTTTTTGAATGACTATGCTTTAGTTTGAGAAAATGATAGTTTTTTATTTGCCAAAACCCCAAAATAGAACCGAAGAATCCCTGAGACTTCACTTTGAAGATTCTTTCTTCAGCTGAATTGGACCCCTGGGCCCCACAAAAAAAAAAAAAAGGACCCTTACCAAAGATTTCCTCTGAATCGCCGGAGGTGGCCATCATTACATGAATGACTATGCTCTAGTTTGAGAAAATGATAGTCTTCGTATTGGCTCCAAAATCTTCACCGAAGAATCCCTGAAGACTCTTTGAAGATTCTTTCTTCAGCTGAATTGGACCCTGGGCCCCAAAAAAACAAAAAAAAAAAAGGACCCCTTACAAAGATTTCCTCCGAATCGCCGGAGGTGGCCATCATTACATGAATGACTATGCTCTAGTTTGAGAAAATGATAGTCTTTCGTATTGGCGCCAAAATCTTCACCGAAGAATCCCTGAAGACTCCTTGAAGATTCTTTCTTCAGCTGAATTGGACCCCTGGGCCCCACAAAAAAAAAAAAAAAAAAAGGACCCTTACTAAAGATTTCCTCCGAATCGCCGGAGGTGGCCTCATTACATGAATGACTATGCTCTAGTTTGAGAAAATGATAGTCTTCGTATTGGCTCCAAAATCTTCACCGAAGAATCCCTGAAGACTCCTTGAAGATTCTTTCTTCAGCTGAATTGGAACTGGGTGTCAAAAAAAAAAAAAAAAAGGTAATTTACTAAAGATTTATGAATAGGAGGTGGCCATCATTACATGAATGACTATGCTCTAGTTTGAGAAAATGATAGTCTTAGTATTGGCGCCAAAATCTTCACCGAAGAATCCCTGAAGACTCCTTGAAGATTCTTTCTTCAGCTGAATTGGACCCCTGGGCCCCAAAAAAAAAAAAAAAAAAAAAGGACCCTTACTAAAGATTTCCTCCGAATCGCCGGAGGTGGCCATCATTACATGAATGACTATGCTCTAGTTTGAGAAAATGATAGTCTTCGTATTGGCGCCAAAATCTTCCGAAGAATCCCTGAAGACTCCTTGAAGATTCTTTCTTCAGCTGAATTGGACCCCTGGGCCCCACAAAAAAAAAAAAAAAAAAAAGGACCCTACTAAAGATTTCCTCCGAATCGCCGGAGGTGGCCATCATTACATGAATGACTATGCTCTAGTTTGAGAAAATGATAGTCTTCGTATTGGCCAAAATCTTCACCTGAAGAATCCCTGAAGACTCTTTGAAGATTCTTTCTTCAGCTGAATTGGACCCCTGGGCCAAAAAAAAAAAACAAAAAGGACCCCTTACCAAAGATTTCCTCCGAATCGCCGGAGGTGGCCATCATTACATGAATGACTATGCTCTAGTTTGAGAAAATGATAGTCTTCGTATTGGCGCCAAAATCTTCACCGAAGAATCCCTGAAGACTCTTTGAAGATTCTTTCTTCAGCTGAACTGGACCCTGGGCCCCACAAAAAAAAAAAAAAAAAAAAAGGACCCCTTACCAAAGATTTCCTCCGAATCGCCGGAGGTGGCCATCATTACATGAATGACTATGCTCTAGTTTGAGAAAATGATAGTCTTCGTATTGGCGCCAAAATCTTCACCGAAGAATCCCTGAAGACTCCTTTGAAGATTCTTTCTTCAGCTGAATTGGACCCTGGGCCCAAAAAAAAAAAAAAAAAAAAAGGACCCTTACTAAAGATTTCCTCCGAATCGCCGGAGGTGGCCATCATTACATGAATGACTATGCTCTAGTTTGAGAAAATGATAGTCTTCGTATTGGCGCCAAAATCTTCACCTGAAGAATCCCTGAAGACTCTTTGAAGATTCTTTCTTCAGCTGAATTGGACCCCTGGGCCCCAAAAAAAAAAAAGGACCCTTACTAAAGATTTCTCCGAATCGCCGGAGGTGGCCATCATTACATGAATGACTATGCTCTAGTTTGAGAAAATGATAGTCTTCGTATTGGCGCCAAAATCTTCACCGAAGAATCCCTGAAGACTCCTTTGAAGATTCTTTTTCTTCAGCTGAATTGGACCCCTGGGCCCAAACAAAAAAAAAAAAAGGACCTCAAAAAAAAAAAAAGGACCCTTTACTAAAGAAAGATTTCTCCGAATCGCCGGAGGTGGCCATCATTACATGAATGACTATGCTCTAGTTTGAGAAAATGATAGTCTTCGTATTGGCCAAAATCTTCACCGAAGAATCCCTGAAGACTCCTTTGAAGATTCTTTCTTCAGCTGAATTGGACCCCTGGGCCCTGGAAAAAAAAAAAAAAAAAAAAAAAGGACCCCTTACCAAAGATTTCCTCCGAATCGCCGGAGGTGGCCATCATTACATGAATGACTATGCTCTAGTTTGAGAAAATGATAGTCTTCGTATTGGCCAAAATCTTCACCGAAGAATCCCTGAAGACTCCTTTGAAGATTCTTTCTTCAGCTGAATTGGACCCTGGGCCCCACAAAAAAAAAAAAAAAAAGGACCCTTACTAAAGATTTCCTCCGAATCGCCGGAGGTGGCCATCATTACATGAATGACTATGCTCTAGTTTGAGAAAATGATAGTCTTCGTATTGGCTCCAAAATCTTCACCGAAGAATCCCTGAAGACTCCTTGAAGATTCTTTCTTCAGCTGAATTGGACCCTGGGCCCAAAAAAAAAAAAAAAAAAGGACCCTTACCAAAGATTTCCTCCGAATCGCCGGAGGTGGCCATCATTACATGAATGACTATGCTCTAGTTTGAGAAAATGATAGTCTTCGTATTGGCTCCAAAATCTTCACCGAAGAATCCCTGAAGACTCTTTGAAGATTTTTCTTCAGCTGAATTGGACCCCTGGGCCCACAAAAAAAAAAAAAAAAAAAAAGGACCCTTACTAAAGATTTCCTCCGAATCGCCGGAGGTGGCCATCATTACATGAATGACTATGCTCTAGTTTGAGAAAATGATAGTCTTCAGTATTGGCGCCAAAATCTTCACCGAAGAATCCCTGAAGACTCCTTGAAGATTCTTTCTTCAGCTGAATTGGACCCCTGGTCCCACAAAAAAAAAAAAAGGACCCTTACCAAAGATTTCCTCCGAATCGCCGGAGGTGGCCATCATTACATGAATGACTATGCTCTAGTTTGAGAAAATGATAGTCTTCGTATTGGCTCCAAAATCTTCACCGAAGAATCCCTGAAGACTCCTTTGAAGATTCTTTCTTCAGCTGAATTGGACCCTGGGTCCCAAAAAAAAAAAAAAAAAAAAGGACCCCTTACTAAAGATTTCTCCGAATCGCGGAGGTGGCCATCATTACATGAATGACTATGCTCTAGTTTGAGAAAATGATAGTCTTAGTATTGGCGCCAAAATCTTCACCGAAGAATCCCTGAAGAGACTCTTTGAAGATTCTTTCTTCAGCTGAATTGGACCCCTGGGCCCCAAAAAAAAAAAAAAAAACCCCTTACCAAAGATTTCCTCCGAATCGCCGGAGGTGGCCATCATTACATGAATGACTATGCTCTAGTTTGAGAAAATGATAGTCTTCGTATTGGCGCCAAAATCTTCACCGAAGAATCCCTGAAGACTCCTTGAAGATTCTTTCTTCAGCTGAATTGGACCCTGGGCCCCACAAAAAAAAAAAAAAAAAGGACCCCTTACCAAAGATTTCCTCCGAATCGCCTGGAGGTGGCCATCATTACATGAATGACTAAGCTCTAGTTTGAGAAAATGATAGTCTTCGTATTGGCTCCAAAATCTTCACCGAAGAATCCCTGAAGACTCCTTGAAGATTCTTTCTTCAGCTGAATTGGACCCACGGGCCCCATGAAAAATAACAAAAAAGGACCCCTTACCAAAGAGATCCTCCGGAATCGCCGTAGGTGGCCATCATTACATGAATGACTATGCTCTAGTTTGAGAAAATGATAGTCTTCGTATTGGCGCCAAAATCTTCACCGAAGAATCCCTGAAGACTCTTTGAAGATTCTTTCTTCAGCTGAATTGGACCCCTGGGCCCCACAAAAAAAAAAAAAAAAAAAAGGACCCTTACTAAAGATTTCCTCCGAATCGCCGGAGGTGGCCATCATTACATGAATGACTATGCTCTAGTTTGAGAAAATGATAGTCTTCGTATTGGCGCCAAAATCTTCACCGAAGAATCCCTGAAGACTCTTTGAAGATTCTTTCTTCAGCTGAATTGGACCCCTGGGCCCCAAAAAAAAAACAAAAAGGACCCCTTACCAAAGATTTCCTCCGAATCGCCGGAGGTGGCCATCATTACATGAATGACTATGCTCTAGTTTGAGAAAATGATAGTCTTCGTATTGGCTGCCAAAATCTTCACCGAAGAATCCCTGAAGACTCCTTTGAAGATTCTTTCTTCAGCTGAATTGGACCCCTGGGCCCCACAAAAAAAAAAAAAGGACCCCTTACCAAAGATTTCCTCCGAATCGCCGGAGGTGGCCATCATTACATGAATGACTATGCTCTAGTTTGAGAAAATGATAGTCTTCGTATTGGCTGCCAAAATCTTCACCGAAGAATCCCTGAAGACTCCTTGAAGATTCTTTCTTCAGCTGAATTGGACCCCTGGGCCCCACAAAAAAAAAAAAAAAAAAAAGGACCCCTTACTAAAGATTTCCTCCGAATCGCCGGAGGTGGCCATCATTACATGAATGACTATGCTCTAGTTTGAGAAAATGATAGTCTTCGTATTGGCTCCAAAATCTTCACCGAAGAATCCCTGAAGACTCCTTGAAGATTCTTTCTTCAGCTGAATTGGACCCCTGGGCCCCAAAAAAAAAAAAAAACAAAAAGGACCCCTTACCAAAGATTTCCTCCGAATCGCCGGAGGTGGCCATCATTACATGAATGACTATGCTCTAGTTTGAGAAAATGATAGTCTTCGTATTGGCGCCAAAATCTTCACCGAAGAATCCCTGAAGACTCCTTTGAAGATTCTTTCTTCAGCTGAATTGGACCCCTGGGCCCCACAAAAAAAAAAAAAAAAAAAGGACCCTTACTAAAGATTTCCTCCGAATCGCCGGAGGTGGCCATCATTACATGAATGACTATGCTCTAGTTTGAGAAAATGATAGTCTTCGTATTGGCTCCAAAATCTTCACCGAAGAATCCCTGAAGACTCCTTGAAGATTCTTTCTTCAGCTGAATTGGACCCCTGGGCCCCCAAAAAAAAAAAAACAAAAAGGACCCTTACTAAAGATTTCCTCCGAATCGCCGGAGGTGGCCATCATTACATGAATGACTATATGCTCTAGTTTGAGAAAATGATAGTCTTCATATTGGCTCCAAAATCTTCACCCAAGAATCCCTGAAGACTCCTTGAAGATTCTTTCTTCAGCTGTATAACAGGTGTCCACAAAAAAAAAAAAATTTCAAGGACCCCTTACTAAAGATTTCTACCGAATATAGCTGGCCATCATTACATGAATGACTATGCTCTAGTTTGAGAAAATGATAGTCTTAGTATTGGCTCCAAAATCTTCACCGAAGAATCCCTGAAGACTCCTTGAAGATTCTTTCTTCAGCTGAATTGGACCCTGGGCCCCAAAAAAAAAAAAAAAAAAAAAGGACCCTTACTAAAGATTTCCTCCGAATCGCCGGAGGTGGCCATCATTACATGAATGACTATGCTCTAGTTTGAGAAAATGATAGTCTTTGTATTGGCGCCAAAATCTTCACCGAAGAATCCCTGAAGACTCCTTGAAGATTCTTTCTTCAGCTGAATTGGACCCTGGGCCCCACAAAAAAAAAAAAAAAAGGACCCTTACTAAAGATTTCCTCCGAATCGCCGGAGGTGGCCATCATTACATGAATGACTATGCTCTAGTTTGAGAAAATGATAGTCTTCGTATTGGTCTTGTGTACCCTTCAACGAAGAACTTCAGACTTCTTGAAGATTCTTTCTTCAGCTGAATTGGACCACTGGGCCCTACAAAAAAACAAAAAGGACCCTTTACTAAAGATTTCTCCGAATCGCCGAGGGTGGGCTATCATTACATGAATGACTATGCTCTAGTTTGAGAAAATGATAGTCTTCGTATTGGCGCAAAATCTTCACCGAAGAATCCATGAAGACTCCTTGAATATTCTTTCTTCAGCTGAATTGGGCCCTGGGCCCCAAAAAAAAAAAAACTACCTTACTAAAGATCCTCCGAATCGCCGGAGGTGGCCATCATTACATGAATGACTATGCTCTAGTTTGAAAAAATGATAGTCTTCGTATTGGCTCCAAAAATTCACCAAAGAATCCCTGAAGACTCTTTGAAGATTCTTTCTTCAGCTGAACTGACCCTGGGCCCCACAAAAAAAAAAAAAAAAAAAAAAAAACACTGAAAAGATTCCCTCCGAATCGCTGGAGGTGGCCATCATTACGAATGACTTTGCTTATTTTAGAAAATGATAGTCTTCGTATTGGCTCCAAAATATTCACCAAGAATTCCTGAAGACTCCTTGAAGACTTTCTTCAGCTGAATAATACCACTGTCATTTTTCAAAAAAAAAAAAACAAAAGGACCTTATTAAAGATTCGAATCACGCTGGTAGCCTTGAATGACTATGTTCTAGTTTGAGAAAATGATAGTCTTATAATGGCGCCAAAATTTTATCAAGAATCCTCTGAAGACTCTTGAATATTCTTTTCTTCAGCTGAATTGGACCCTGGGCCCCACAAAAAAAAAAACTACACTTTACTAAAGATTCCTCCGAATCGCCGAGGTAGCCATCATTACATGAATGACTATGCTCTAGTTTGGAAAAAATGAGGTTCATTGGCGCAAAATCTTCACTGAAGAATCCCTGAAGACTCCCTTGAAGATTCTTTCTTCTGCTGAACTGGACCACTGGGCCCTGGCAAAAAAAAAAAAAAAAAAAAGAAAACACTACCAAAGATTTCTCTCTGAATCTCGAGGTGGCCATCATTACATGAATGACTATGCTCTAGTTTGAGAAAATGATAGTCATCGATTGCCAAAAATCTTCACCGAAGAATCCCTGAAGACTCCTTTGAATATTCTCTTTCTTCAGCTGAACTGACCCTGGGCCTCACAAAAAAAAAAAACCCCTAACAAAGATTTCCTCCAAATCGCTGGAGGTGGCCATCATACATGAATGACTATGCTCAGTTTGAGAAAATGATAGTCTTTGTATTGGCGCCAAAATCTTCACCGAAGAATCCCTGAAGACTCTTTGAAGATTCTTTCTTCAGCTGAACTGGACCCCTGGGCCCCAGAAAAAAAAAAAAAAAAGGACCCCTTAATAAAGATTTCCGGAATCGCCGAGGTGGCCATCATTACATGAATGACTATGCTCTAGTTTGAGAAAATGATAGTCTTCGCTTTGGCTCCAAAATATTCACCGAAGAATCCCTAAACACTTTGAAGATTCTTTCTTCAGCTGAATTGGATCCCTGGGCCCCAGAAAAAAAAAAAAAAAGGACCCTTACCAAAGATTTCTTAGAATTGCGGAGGGGCCATCATTACATGAATGACTATGCTCTAGTTTGAGAAAAATGATAGTCTTCGTATTGGCTCCAAAATCTTCATCGAAGATTCCTGAAGACTCCTTTAAAGATTCTTTCTTCAGCTGAACTGGACCTGGGCCCCACAAAAAAAAAAAAAAAAAAAAAAGGAGCTGAATGACTAGTTTGAGAAAAAAGTTCATATTGGCCCAAAATCTCCGAGATCCCTGAAGACCTGAGATTCTTCAGCATAACAGGAGGGGCCAAAAAAACAAACAAAAATTACCTCCCAAGATTTATAATGACATTACATATGACTCTAGTTTGAGAAAATGATAGTCTTAGTATTGGCGCCAAAATCTTCACCAAAGAATCCTGAAGACTTTGAAGATTCTTCCTTCAGCTGAATTGGACCCCTGGGCCCCACAAAAAAAAAAAAAAAGGACCCTTACAAAGATTTCTCTGGAATCGCCGGAGGTGGCCATCATTACATGAATGACTATGCTCTAGTTTGAGAAAATGATAGTCTTCATATTGGCTCCAAAATCTTCACCGAAGAATCCCTGAAGACTTTTTGAAGATGCTTTCTTCAGCTGAACTGGACCCCTAGGCCCACAAAAAAAAAAAAAACATTTTTCAATTTCAAAGTAATTTCTACCATTCGCTGGAGTTGTAGCCATCATGATATGAATGACTATGCTCTAGTTTGAGAAAATGATAGTCTTAGTATTGGCGCCAAAATCTTCATCGAAGAATCCCTGAAGACTCCTTTGAAGATTCTTTCTTCAGCTGAATTGGACCCCTGGGCCCCAAAAAAAAAAAAACAAAAAGGACCCCTTAACAAAGATTTCCTCCGAATCGCGGGAGGTGGCCATCATTACATGAATGACTATGCTCTAGTTTGAGAAAATGATAGTTCAGTATTGGCTCCAAAATCTTCACCGAAGAATCCCTGAAGACTCTTTGAAGATTCTTTCTTCAGCTGAATTGGACCCTGGGCAAAAAAAAAAAAAAAAAAAAAAAGGACCCCTTACAAAAGATTTCTCGGAATCGCTGGAGGTGGCCATCATTACATGAATGACTATGCTCTAGTTTGAGAAAATGATAGTCTTCGTATTGGCGCCAAAATCTTCACCGAAAAAGAATCCCTGAAGACTCCTTTGAAGATTCTTTCTTCAGCTGAACTGGACAGGGCCCCACAAAAAAAAAAAAAAAGTGACCCTAACAAAGATTTTCCGGATATAGCTGGTAGGGCCATCATTACATGAATGACTATGCTCTAGTTTGAGAAAATGATAGTCTTCGTATTGGTGCCAAAATCTTCACCGAAGAATCCCTGAAGACCTTTGAAGATTCTTTCTTCAGCTGAATTGGACCCTGGGCCCCCACAAAAAAAAAAAAAGGACCTCTTACAAAAAGATTTCCTCCGAATCACTGGAGGTGGCCATCATTACATGAATGACTATGCTCTAGTTTGAGAAAATGATAGTCTTCGTATTGGCGCCAAAATCTTCACTGAAGAATCCCTGAAGACTCCTTTGAAGATTCTTTCTTCAGCTGAACTGGACCCCTGGGCCCCAAAAAAAAAAAAAAAACAAAAAGGACCCCTTTGCAAAGATTTCCTCGGAATCGCCGGAGGTGGCCATCATTACATGAATGACTATGCTCTAGTTTGAGAAAATGATAGTCTTCGTATTGGCTCCAAAATCTTCACCGAAGAATCTCCTGAAGACTCTTTGAAGATTCTTTCTTCAGCTGAACTGGACCCCTGGGCCCCACAAAAAAAAAAAAAAAAAGGACCCCTTACTAAAGATTTCCTCCAGAATCTGGAGGTGGCCATCATTACATGAATGACTAATGCTCTAGTTTGAGAAAATGATAGTCTTCGTATTGGCTCCAAAATCTTCACGAAGAATCCTAAGCTGAAGATTCTTTCTTCAGCTGGAGTGGACCCCTGGGCCCCACAAGGACCCCTTACCAAAGATTTCCTCCGGAATCGCCGGAGGTGGCCATCATTACATGAATGACAATGCTCTAGTTTTAGAAAATGATAGTCTTCATATTGAGAAATAGAATCCTCACCAAGATTCCTGAAGACTCATGAGGGCTCTTTCTTCAGCAGTATAGCAGGTGTCATTTTTTCAATTTCAAGGGTAATTTCTACCATTTGAACTGGACCTTTATGACTATGCTCTAGTTTGAAAAATGATAAAATTTTGGCCAAAAAAAAATCCCTGAAGACTCCTTGAAGATTCTTTCTTCAGCTGAATTGGACCCTTTCAAACAAAACAAGGACCCTTCCCAAGATTTCCTCCGGAATCGCCGGAGGTAAGCCATCATTACATGAATGACTATGCTCTAGTTTGAGAAAATGATAGTCTTCGTATTGGCTCAAATCTTCACGAAGAATCCCTGAAGACTCTTTGAAGATTCTTTCTTCAGCTGAATGGACCCCTGGGCCCCACAAAAAAAAAAAAAAAAAAAAAAGGACCCCCTTGCAAAGATTTCCTCCGAATCGCGGAGGTGGCCATCATTACATGAATGACTATGCTCTAGTTTAGAAAATGATAGTCTTCATATTGGCTCCAAAATCTTCACCGAAGAATCCCTGAAGACTCTTTGAAGATTCTTTCTTCAGCTGTATGGACTGGGTCATTTTTAAAAAAAAAGGACCCTTTCCAAAGATTTCCTCCGAATTGCGGCGGTAGCCATCATTACATGAATGACTATGCTCTAGTTTTGAAAATGATAGTCTTGAGACCCAAAGATGAAGACTCCTTGAAGATTCTTTCTTCTTTGGTCATTTTCAATTTGGTAATTTCTACCAAAATCTTCTAGTTTGAGAAAATGATAGAGTATTGGAACCAAATCTTCACTGAAAGAATCCCTGAAGACTCCTTGAAGATTCTTTCTTCAGCTGAATTGGACCCCTGGGCTAAACAAAAAAAAAAAAAAAAAAAGGACCCCTTACCAAAGATTTCCTCCGGAATCGCCGGAGGTAGCCATCATTACATGAATGACTATGCTCTAGTTTGAGAAAATGATAGTCTTACGTTTTGGCGCCAAATCTTCACCGAAGAATCTGAAGACTCTTTGAAGATTCTTTCTTCAGCTGAACTGGACCCCTGGGCCCCAAAAAAGAAAAAAAAAAAAAGGACCTGCAAGATTTCCTCCCGGAATCGCCGGAGGGTGGCCATCATTACATGAATGACTATGCACTAGTTTGAGAAAATGATAGTCTTCGCATTGGCATCAAAATCTTCACGAGAAGAATCCCTGAAGACTCTTTGAAGATTCTTTCTTCAGCTGAATTGGACCCCTGGGGCCAAAAAAAAACACAAAAAGGACCCTTACCAAAGATTTCCTCGGAATCGCGGAGGTAGCCATCATTACATGAATGACTATGCTCTAGTTTGAAAATGATTAGTCTTCGTATTGGTGCAAAATCTTCAAAAAAATCCTGAAGACTCCTTGAAGATTCTTTCTTCAGCTGAACTGGACCCTGGGCCCCACAAAAAAAAAAACAAAAAAGGACCCCTTACCAAAGATTTCCTCGGAATACTGCAGGAGGTAGCCCATCATTACATGAATGACTATGCTCTAGTTTGAGAAAATGATAGTCTTCGTATTGGCTCAAAATCTTCATCGAAGAATCCCTGAAGACTCCTTGAAGATTCTTTCTTCAGCTGAATTGGACCCCTAGGCCCCACAAAAAAAAAAAAAAAAACAAGGACCCTTAGCAAAGATTTCCTCCGGAATCGCCGGAGGTACCATCATTACATGAATGACTATGCTCTAGTTTGAAAATGATAGTCTTCGTATTGGCTCAAAATCTTCACTGAAGAATCCCTGAAGACTCCTTGAAGATTCTTTCTTCAGCTGAATTGGACCCCTGGGCCACAAAAAAAAAAAACAAGGACCCTTTGCAAACATTTCCTCGGAATCGCCGGAGGTGGCCATCATTACATGAATGACTATGCTCTAGTTTTGAAAATGATAGTCTTCGTATTGGCTCAAAATCTTCACCGAAAGAATCCCTGAAGACTCTTGAAATTCTTTCTTCAGCTGAACTGGACCCCTGGGCCCCACAAAAAAAAAAAAAAACAAAAAGGACCCCTGCAAAGATCTTCTCGGAATCGCGGGAGGGTAGCCATCATTACATGAATGACTATGCTCTAGTTTAGAAAATGATAGTCTTCGTATTGGCTCCCAAAATATTCACCGAAGAATCCTGAAGACTCCTTGAAGATTCTTTCTTCAGCATTGGAACCCTGTCATTTTCAATTTCAGGTAATTTCACAAGATTTCCCTCGGAATCGCTAGTAGCCATTACATGAATGACTATGCTCTAGTTTGAGAAAATGATAGTCTTAGTATTGCGACAAAATCTTCACCGAAGAATCCCTGAAGACTCCTTGAAGATTCTTTCTTCAGCTGAACTGGACCCCTGGGCAAAAAAAAAAAAAACAAAAAAGGACTCTTGCAATTTCCTCCGGAATCGCTTAGGTGGCCATCATTACATGAATGACTATGCTCTAGTTTGAAAATGATAGTCTTCGTATTGGCTCAAAATCTTCACTGAAGAATCCCTGAAGACTCTTTGAAGATTCTTTCTTCAGCTGAACTGGACCCCTGGGCCACAAAAAAAAAACAAAAAAGGACCCCTTACCAAGATTTCCTCCGGAATCGCCGGAGGTGGCCATCATTACATGAATGACTATGCTCTAGTTTGAAAATGATAGTCTTCATATTGGCTCCAAAATCTTCACCCAAGATTCCTGAAGACTCCTTGAAGATTCTTTCTTCAGCTGAATCCCCTGGAGGTGTCAAAAAAAAAATTTCAAGGGTAATTTCAACCATTTCCTATCGCTGGTAGCATCATTACATGAATGACTATACTCTAGTTTGAAAATGATAGTCTTCGTATTGGCTCAAAATCTTCAAAGAATCCCTGAAGACTCCTTGAAGATTCTTTCTTCCAGCTGAATTGGACCCCTAGGCCCCACAAAAAAAAAAAAAAAAAACAAAAAGGACCCTTACAAAGATTTCCTCCGAATGCCGGAGGTGACCATCATTACATGAATGACTATGCTCTAGTTTGAAAAATGATAGTCTTCGTATTGGCTCCAAAATCTTCACGAAGAATCCTGAAGACTCTTTGAAGATTCTTTCTTCAGCTGAACTGGACCCTAGCCCAAAAAAAAAAAAGGCCCCCTTACCAAAAGATTTCCTCCGTAATCGCCGGAGGTGGCCATCATTACATGAATGACTATGCTCTAGTTTGAGAAAATGATAGTCTTCATATTGGCTCCAAAATCCTCACCAAGATTCCTGAGACTCATGAAGATTCTTTCTTCAGCTGAATAACAGGTGTCTGAAAAAATTTAAAAGGTAATTTCTAAGATTTATATAGCTGGTAGCCATCTTTATGACTATGCTCTAGTTTGAAAAATGATAGTCTTAGTATTGGCACCAAAATCTTCACTGAAAGAATCCCTGAGGACTCCTTGAAGATTCTTTCTTCAGCTGAATTGGACCCCTGGGCCCACAAAAAAAAAAAAAAAAGGACCCCCTTACCAAGATTTCCTCGGAATCGCCGGAGGTAGCCATCATTACATGAATGACTATGCTCTAGTTTGAAAATGATAGTCTTCGTATTGGGCAAAATCTTCACGAAAAAGAATCCCTGAAGACTCCTTGAAGATTCTTTCTTCAGCTGAACTGGACCCTGGGCCCTACAAAAAAAAAAAAAAAAGGACCCCTTACAAAGATTTCCTCCGGAATCGCCGGAGGTAGCCATCATTACATGAATGACTATGCTCTAGTTTGAAAATGATAGTCTTCGTATTAGCTCCAAAATCTTCACCGAGGAATCCTGAAGACTCCTTGAAGATTCTTTCTTCAGCTGAATTGGACCCCCTGGCCCCCAAAAAACAAAAAAAAAAAAAAAGGACCCCTTGCAAAGATTTCCTCGGAATCGCCGGAGGTAGCCATCATTACATGAATGACTATGCTCTAGTTTGAAAATGATAGTCTTCGTATTGGCTCCAAAATCTTCACCGAAGAATCCTGAAGACTCCTTGAAAGATTCTTTCTTCAGCTGAATTGGACCCTGGGCCCCACAAAAAAAAAAAAAAAAGGACCCCTTACCAAAGATTTCCTCCGGAATCGCCGGAGGTGGCCATCATTACATGAATGACTATGCTCTAGTTTGAGAAAATGATAGTCTTCGTATTGGCTCCAAAATCTTCACCGAAGATTCCTGAAGACTCCTTGAAGATTCTTTCTTCAGCTGAACTGGACCCTGCCTACAAAAAAAAAAAACAAAAAGGACCCTTGCAAAGATTTCCTCCGGAATGGCTGGTGGCCATCATTACATGAATGACTATGCTCTAGTTTGAGAAAATGATAGTCTTCGTATTGGCGCCAAAATCTTCACCGAAGAATCCCTGAAGACTCTTGAAGATTCTTTCTTCAGCTGAACTGGACCCTGGGCCCCCACAAAAAAAAAAAAAAAAAAAAAGGACCCTTACTAAAGATTTCCTCCGGAATCGCCGGAGGTATGCATCATACATGAATGACTATGCTCTAGTTTGAGAAAATGATAGTCTTCGTATTGGCGCCAAAATCTTCACCGAAGAATCCCTGAAGACTCCTTGAAGATTCTTTCTTCAGCTGAACTGGACCCCTGGGCCCCGAAAAAAAAAAGGAACCAAAAAAAAAAAAAGGACCCCTGAATTTACCAAAGATTTCCTCCGGAATCGCGGAGGTAGCCATCATTACATGAATGACTATGCTCTAGTTTGAGAAAATGATAGTCTTAGTATTGGCTCCAAAATCTTCACGAAGAATCCTGAAGACTCCTTGAAGATTCTTTCTTCAGCTGAACTGGACCCCCTGGGCCTACAAAAAAAAAACAAAAAGGACCCTTACCAAAGATTTCCTCCGAATCGCCGGAGGTGGCCATCATTACATGAATGACTATGCTCTAGTTTGAGAAAATGATAGTCTTCGTATTGGTTTCAAAATCTTCCGAAGAATCCCTGAAGACTCCTTGAAGATTCTTTCTTCAGCTGAACTGGACCCCTGGGCCCACAAAAAAAAAAAAAAAAGGACCCCCTTACCAAAGATTTCCTCGAATCGCCGGAGGTGGCCATCATTACATGAATGACTATGCTCTAGTTTGAGAAAATGATAGTCTTCATATTGGCGCAAAATCTTCACCCGAAGAATCCCTGAAGACTCCTTGAAGATTCTTTCTTCAGCTGAACTGGACCCCTGGGCCCCACAAAAAAAAAAAAAAAACAAAAAGGACCCCTTACCAAAGATTTCCTCTGAATGCGAGGGTGGCCATCATTACATGAATGACTATGCTCTAGTTTTGAGAAAATGATAGTCTTCGTATTGGCTCCCAAAATCTTCATCGAAGAATCCCTGAAGACTCTTTGAAGATTCTTTTTCAGCTGAATTGGACCCCTGGGCCCCACAAAAAAAAAAAAAAAAAAAAAAAGGACCCCTTACCAAAGATTTCCTCCGGAATCGCCGGAGGGTAGCCATCATTACATGAATGACTATGCTCTAGTTTGAAAATGATAGTCTTCGTATTGGTTCCAAAATCTTCACCGAAGAATCCTGAAGACTCCTTGAAGATTCTTTCTTCAGCTGAATTGGACCCTGGGCCCCACAAAAAAAAAAAAAAAAGGACCCTTGCAAAGATTTCCTCCGGAATCGCGGAGGGTGGCCATCATTACATGAATGACTATGCTCTAGTTTGAGAAAATGATAGTCTTCGTATTGGCTCCAAAATCTTCACCAAGAATCCCTGAAGACTCCTTGAATTCTTTCTTCAGCTGAATATGGACCCTGGGTCATTTAAAAAAAAAAAAGGGACCCTAACCAAAAAGATTTCCTCCGGAATCGCCGGAGGTAGCCATCATTACATGAATGACTATGCTCTAGTTTGAAAATGATAGTCTTCCGTATTGGCTCCAAAATCTTCACGAAGAATCCCTGAAGACTCCTTGAAGATTCTTTCTTCAGCTGAATTGGACCCTAGGCCCCACAAAAAAAAAAAAAAAAAAAAAAGGACCCTTACCAAAGATTTCCTCCGAATGCGGAGGTGGCCATCATTACATGAATGACTATGCTCTAGTTTGAGAAAATGATAGTCTTAGTATTGGCTCCAAAATCTTCACCGAAGAATCCCTGAAGACTCCTTGAAGATTCTTTCTTCAGCTGAACTGGACCCCTGGGCCCCACAAAAAAACAAAAAAAACAAGGACCCCTTACCAAAAATTTCCTCCGGAATCGCGGAGGTGGCCATCATTACATGAATGACTATCTCTAGTTTGAGAAAATGATAGTCTTCGTATGTGGCACCAAAATCTTCACCAAAAATCCCTGAAGACTCCTTGAAGATTCTTTCTTCAGCTGAATTGGACCCCTGGGCCCCAAAAAAAAAAAAAAAAAAAAAAGGACCCTTACCAAAGATTTCCTCCGGAATCGCCGGAGGTGGAGCCATCATTACATGAATGACTATGCTCTAGTTTGAGAAAATGATAGTCTTTGTATTGGCGCCAAAATCTTCACTGAAGAATCCCTGAAGACTCCTTGAAGATTCTTTCTTCAGCTGAATTGGACCCTGGCCCCACAAAAAAAAAAAAAAAAAGGACCCTTACCAAAGATTTCCTCGGAATCGCTGGAGGTGGCCATCATTACATGAATGACTATGCTCTAGTTTGAAAATGATAGTCTTCGTATTGGCGCAAAATCTTCACCGAAGAATCCCTGAAGACTCCTTGAAGATTCTTTCTTCAGCTGAACTGGACCCCTGGGCCCCACAAAAAAAAAAAAACAAAAAAGGACCCTTACCAAAGATTTCCTCCGGAATGACGGAGGGTGGCCATCATTACATGAATGACTATGCTCTAGTTTGAGAAAATGATAGTCTTCGTATTGGCTCCAAAATCTTCACTGAAGAATCCCTGAAGACTCTTTGAATATTCTTTCTTCAGCTGAATTGGACCCCTGGTACCCATAAAAAAACAAAAAGGACCCCTTACCAAAGATTTCCTCGGAATCGCCGGAGGTGGCCATCATTACATGAATGACTATGCTCTAGTTTTAAAAATGATAGTCTTCGTATTGGCTCCAAAATCTTCACCCAAGATTCCTGAAGACTCCTTGAAGATTCTTTCTTCAGCTGTACTAACTGGTGTCAAAAAAAAAAAAAGCAAAGGATAATTTCAACCATTTTAATATAGCTGGTAGCCATCATTACATGAATGACTATGCTCTAGTTTGAGAAAATGATAGTCTTAGTATTGGCTCCAAAATCTTCACCGAAGAATCCCTGAAGACTCCTTGAAGATTCTTTCTTCAGCTGAATTGGACCCCTGGGCCCCACAAACAAAAAAAAAAAAAAAAAAAAAAGGACCCTTACCAAAGATTTCCTCCGGAATCGCCGGAGGTGGCCATCATTACATGAATGACTATGCTCTAGTTTGAGAAAATGATAGTCTTCGTATTGGTGCCAAAATCTTCACCGAAGAATCCTGAAGACTCCTTGAAGATTCTTTCTTCAGCTGAATTGGACCCCTGGGCCCCACAAAAAAAAAAACAAAAAGGACCCCTTACCAAAGATTTCCTGGAATCGCCGGAGGTAGCCATCATTACATGAATGACTATGCTCTAGTTTGAGAAAATGATAGTCTTCGTATTGGCACCAAAATCTTCACCCAAGAAGAATCCCTGAAGACTCCTTGAAGATTCTTTCTTCAGCTGAACTGGACCCCTAGGCCCCACAAAAAAAAAAAAAAAAAAGGACCCCTTGCAAAGATTTCCTCCGGAATCGCCGGAGGTAGCCATCATTACATGAATGACTATGCTCTAGTTTGAGAAAATGATAGTCTTCGTATTGGTGCCAAAATCTTCACTGAAGAATCCCTGAAGACTCCTTGAAGATTCTTTCTTCAGCTGAACTGGACCCCTGGGCCCCACAAAAAAAACAAAAAAAGGACCCCTTACCAAAAGATTTCCTCGGAATGCGAGGAGGTGGCCATCATTACATGAATGACTATGCTCTAGTTTGAGAAAATTATAGTCTTCGTATTGGCGCTAAAATCTTCACTGAAGAATCCCTGAAGACTCCTTGAAGATTCTTTCTTCAGCTGAACTGGACCTGGACCCCACAAAAATAAAAGAAAAAGGACCCTTGCAAAGATTTCCTCCGAATCGCGGAGGTGGCCATCATTACATGAATGACTATGCTCTAGTTTGAGAAAATGATAGTCTTCGTATTGGCTCCAAAATCTTCACCGAAAGAATCCCTGAAGACTCTTTGAAGATTCTTTCTTCAGCTGAATTGGACCCCTGGGCCCCACAAAAAAAAAAAAAAAAAAAGGACCCTTACCAAAGATTTCCTCGGAATCACCGGAGGTGGCCATCATTACATGAATGACTATGCTCTAGTTTTTAGAAAATGATAGTCTTCATATTGTCTCCAAAATCTTCACCGAAAGATTCCCTGAAGACTCCTTGAAGATTCTTTCTTCAGCAGTATACCCAGGTGTCATTTTCAAAAAAAACAAAAAGGAATTTTACCATTTATCCGGAATAGCTGGTAGCCCTAGCCATGACATGAATACTATCTAGTTTGAAAATGATAGTCTTAGTATTGGCGCCAAAATCTTCACCGAAGAATCCCTGAAGACTCCTTGAAGATTCTTTCTTCAGCTGAACTGGACCCAAGGCCCCACAAAAAAAAAAAAAAAAAAAAAGGACCCCTTACCAAAGATTTCCTCCGGAATCGTCGGAGGTGGCCATCATTACATGAATGACTATGCTCTAGTTTGAGAAAATGATAGTCTTCGTATTGGTGCCAAAATCTTCACCGAAGAATCCCTGAAGACTCCTTGAAGATTCTTTCTTCAGCTGAACTGGACCCCTGGGCCCCACAAAAAAAAAACAAAAAGGACCCCTTGCCAAAGATTTCCTCCGGAATCGCCGGAGGTGGCCATCATTACATGAATGACTATGCTCTAGTTTGAGAAAATGATAGTCTTAGTATTGGCGCCAAAATCTTCACCGAAGAATCCCTGAAGACTCTTGAAGATTCTTTCTTCAGCTGAATTGGACCCCTGGGCCCCATAAAAAAACAAAAAAAAACAAAAAGGACCCTTACCAAGATTTCCTCCGGAATCGCGGAGGTGGCCATCATTACATGAATGACTATGCTCTAGTTTGAGAAAATGATAGTCTTCGTATTGGCTTCAAAATCTTCACCGAAGAATCCTGAAGACTCCTTGAAGATTCTTTCTTCAGCTGAATTGGACCCCTGGGCCCCACAAAAAAAAAAAAAAAAAAAGGACCCCTTAGCAAAGATTTCCTCCGGAATCGCGGAGGTGGCCATCATTACATGAATGACTATGCTCTAGTTTGAGAAAATGATAGTCTTCGTATTGACTCAAAATCTTCACGAAGAATCCTGAAGACTCCTTGAAGATTCTTTCTTCAGCTGAACTGGACCCCTGGGCCCCACAAAAAAAAAAAAAAAAAAAGGACCCCTTACCAAAAGATTTCCTCCGGAATCGCAGGAGGTGGCCATCATTACATGAATGACTATGCTCTAGTTTGAGAAAATGATAGTCTTCGTATTGGCTGCCAAAATCTTCACTGAAGAATCCCTGAAGACTCTTTGAAGATTCTTTCTTCAGCTGAACTGGACCCCTGGGCTAAAAAAAAAAAAAAGGACCCCTTACCAAAGATTTCCTCCGGAATCGCCGGAGGTAGCCATCATTACATGAATGACTATGCTCTAGTTTGAGAAAATGATAGTCTTCGTATTGGTGCCAAAATCTTCACTGAAGAATCCCTGAAGACTCCTTGAAGATTCTTTCTTCAGCTGAACTGGACCCATGGGCCCCACAAAAAAAAAAAAAAAAAGGGTCCCTTACCAAAGATTTCCTCCGGAATCGCCGGAGGTGGCCAACATTACATGAATGACTATGCTCTAGTTTGAGAAAATGATAGTCTTCGTATTGGCGCCAAAATCTTCACCGAAGAATCCCTGAAGACTCCTTGAAGATTCTTTCTTCAGCTGAACTGGACCCCTGGGCCCCACAAAAAAAAAAAAAAAAGGACCCCTTACCAAAGATTTCCTCGGAATCGCCGGAGGTAGCCATCATTACATGAATGACTATGCTCTAGTTTTAGAAAATGATAGTCTTCATATTGGCTCCAAAATCTTCACCCAAGATTCCCTGAAGACTCCTTGAAGATTCTTTCTTCAGCTGTATGGACCCAGGTGTCAAAAAAAACAAAAAGGACCCTTACTAAGATTTTATATAGCTGGAGGTAGCCATCTACATGAATGACTATGCTCTAGTTTGAGAAAATGATAGTCTTAGTATTGGCGCCAAAATCTTCACCGAAGAATCCCTGAAGACTCCTTGATTATTCTTTCTTCAGCTGAATTGGACCCTGGGCCCTACAAAAAAAAAAAAAAAAAAGGACCCCTTACCAAAGATTTCCTCCGGAATCGCGGAGGTGGCCATCATTACATGAATGACTATGCTCTAGTTTGAGAAAATGATAGTCTTCGTATTGGCGACAAAATCTTCACGAAGAATCCTGAAGACTCCTTGAAGATTCTTTCTTCAGCTGAACTGGACCCCTGGGCCCCACAAAAAAAAAAAAAAAAAGGACCCTTACCAAAGATTTCCTCCGGAATCGCCGGAGGTGGCCATCATTACATGAATGACTATGCTCTAGTTTGAAAATGATAGTCTTCGTATTGGCTCCAAAATCTTCACCGAAGAATCCCTGAAGACTCCTTGAAGATTCTTTCTTCAGCTGAATTGGACCCACTGGGCCAAAAAAAAAAAAACAAAAAGGACCCTTACTAAAGATTTCCTCCGGAATCGCCGGAGGTAGCCATCATTACATGAATGACTATGCTCTAGTTTGAGAAAATGATAGTCTTCGTATTGGCTCCAAAATCTTCACCGAAGAATCCCTGAAGACTCCTTGAAGATTCTTTCTTCAGCTGAACTGGACCCCTGGGCCCCACAAAAAAAAAAAAAAAAAAAAGGACCCTTACCAAAGATTTCCTCCGGAATCGCAGGAGGTGGCCATCATTACATGAATGACTATGCTCTAGTTTGAGAAAATGATAGTCTTCGTATTGGCGCCAAAATCTTCACCGAAGAATCCCTGAAGACTCCTTGAAGATTCTTTCTTCAGCTGAACTGGACCCCTGGGCCCCAAAAAAAAAAAAAAAAAGGACCCCCTACCAAGATTTCCTCCGGAATCGCTGGAAGATTCTTTCTTCAGCAGTATGGAACTAGTGCCATCATTACATGAATGACTATGCTCTAGTTTGAAAATGATAGTCTTATATTGGCTCCAAAATCTTCACCGAAGAATCCCTGAAGACTATTTGAAGATTCTTTCTTCAGCTGAATTGGACCCCTAGGCCCCAAAAAAAAAAAAAAAAAAAGGACCCTTACCAAAGATTTCCTCCTGGAATCGCCGGAGGTGGCCATCATTACATGAATGACTATGCTCTAGTTTGAAAATGATAGTCTTCGTATTGGCTCCAAATCTTCACCGAAGAATCCTGAAGACTCCTTGAAGATTCTTTCTTCAGCTGAACTGGACCCCTGGGCCCCACAAAAAAAAAAAAAAAAAAAAAAAAGGACCCCTTACCAAAGATTTCCTCCGGAATCGCCTGAGGTGGCCATCATTACATGAATGACTATGCTCTAGTTTGAAAATGATAGTCTTCGTATTGGCTCCAAAATCTTCACTGAAGAATCCCTGAAGACTCCTTGAAGATTCTTTCTTCAGCTGAATTGGACCCCTGGGCCCCCAAAAAAAAAAAAAAAAGGACCCCTTACCAAAGATTTCCTCCGGAATCGCCGGAGGTGGCCATCATTACATGAATGACTATGCTCTAGTTTGAGAAAATGATAGTCTTCGTATTGGCTCCAAAATCTTCACCGAAGAATCCTGAAGACTCCTTGAAGATTCTTTCTTCAGCTGAACTGGACCCCTGGGCCCGAAAACAAAAAAAAAAAAAAAGGACCCCTTTAAAAGATTTCCTCCCGGAATCGCCGGGAGGTGGCCATCATTACATGAATGACTATGCTCTAGTTTGAGAAAATGATAGTCTTCGTATTGGCTCCAAAATCTTCACCGAAGAATCCCTGAAGACTCTTTGAAGATTCTTTCTTCAGCTGAACTGGACCCCTGGGCCCCACAAAAAAAAAAAAAAAAAGGACCCTTACCAAAGATTTCCTCCGGAATGCCGGAGGTGGCCATCATTACATGAATGACTATGCTCTAGTTTGAGAAAATGATAGTCTTCATATTGGCTCCAAAATCTTCACTGAAGATTCCTGAAGACTCCTTGAAGATTCTTTCTTCAGCAGTATAACAGGTGTCCTGGGCCCCAATTTCAAGGGTAATTTCTACCCCATTTATATAGCTGGTAGCCATCATTACATGATGACTATGCTCTAGTTTGAGAAAATGATAGTCTTAGTATTGGCTCCAAAATCTTCACCGAAGAATCCCTAAAGACTCCTTGAAGATTCTTTCTTCAGCTGAATTGGACCCCTGGGCCCAACAAAAAAAAAAAAAAAGGACCCCTTACCAAGATTTCCTCCGGAATCTTCCGGAGGTGGCCATCATTACATGAATGACTATGCTCTAGTTTGAGAAAATGATAGTCTTCGTATTGGCCCAAAATCTTCACTGAAGAATCCCCTGAACTCCTTGAAGATTCTTTCTTCAGCTGAATTGGACCCCTGGGCCTTTATGACTATGTTCTAGTTTGAAAAAAAACAAAAAAGGACCCCTGAGACCAAAGATTTCCTCCTGAATCGCCGGAGGTGGCCATCATTACATGAATGACTATGCTCTAGTTTGAGAAAATGATAGTCTTCGTATTGGCGCCAAAATCTTCACCGAAGAATCCCTGAAGACTCCTTGAAGATTCTTTCTTCAGCTGAATTGGACCCCTAGGCCCCACAAAAAAAAAAAAAAAGGACCCCTTACCAAAGATTTCCTCCGGAATCGCCGGAGGTGGCCATCATTACATGAATGACTATGCTCTAGTTTGAGAAAATGATAGTCTTCGTATTGGCGCCAAAATCTTCACCGAAGAATCCCTGAAGACTCCTTGAAGATTCTTTCTTCAGCTGAATTGGACCCCTGGGCCCTAAAAAAAAAAAAAAAAAAAAAAGGACCCTTACCAAAGATTTCCTCCGGAATCGCGGAGGTGGCCATCATTACATGAATGACTATGCTCTAGTTTGAAAATGATAGTCTTCAGTATTGGCGCCAAAATCTTCACCGAAGAATCCCTGAAGACTCCTTGAAGATTCTTTCTTCAGCTGAACTGGACCCCTGGGCCCCACAAAAAAAAAAAAAAAGGACCCCTTACCAAAGATTTCCTCCCGGAATCGCTGGAGGTAGCCATCATTACATGAATGACTATGCTCTAGTTTGAAAAATGATAGTCTTCGTATTGGCTGCCAAAATCTTCACCGAAGAATCCCTGAAGACTCCTTGAAGATTCTTTCTTCAGCTGAACTGGACCCCTGGGGAAAAAAAAAAAAAAAAAAAAAAAGGACCCTTACCAAAGATTTCCTCGGAATCGCCGGAGGTAGCCATCATTACATGAATGACTATGCTCTAGTTTGAGAAAATGATAGTCTTCGTATTGGCTCCAAAATCTTCACCGAAGAATCCCTGAAGACTCCTTGAAGATTCTTTCTTCAGCTGAATTGGACCCCTGGGCCCCACAAAAAAAAAAAAAAAAAAAAGGACCCTTACCAAAGATTTCCTCCGGAATCGCCGGAGGTGGCCATCATTACATGAATGACTATGCTCTAGTTTGAAAATGA
>NW_027100728.1:1087349-1104952 GCF_040412425.1 Macrobrachium rosenbergii
CAAAGATTTCCTCCAGTCGCGGGTGGCCATCATTACATGAATGACTATGCTCTAGTTTGAGAAAATGATAGTCTTCGTATTGGCGCCAAAATCTTCACCGAAGAATCCCAGAAGACTCTTGAAGATTCTTTCTTCAGCTGAATTGAAAAAACAAAGGACCCCTTACCATAATTTCTCTGGAATCGCGCCAGCAGGTAGCCATCATTACATGAATGACTATGCTCTAGTTTGAGAAAATGATAATCTTCATTGGCTCCAAAATCTTCACGAAGATTCTGAAGACTCATGAAGATTCTTTCTTCAAGCTGAACTGGACCCCTGGAGGCCCCACAAAAAAAAAAAACAAACAACCCCTACCAAAGATTTCCTCTGGAATCACTAGGTAGCCATCATTACATGAATGACTATGCTCTGGTTTGAAAAATGATAGTCTTCATATTGGCTCAAAAATCTTCACCGAAGAATCCCTGAAGACTCCTTGAAGATTCTTTCTTCAGCTGAATTGGACCCCTGGAACCTCACAAAAAAAAAAAAAAAAAAAGGACCCCTACCAAGATTTCCTCCGGAATCGCGGAGGTAGCCATCATTACATGAATGACTATGCTCTAGTTTGAAAAATGATAGTCTTCGTATTGGCTCCAAAATCTTCACACGAAAAATCCTGAAGACTCTTTGAAGATTCTTTCTTCAGCTGGGTGGACCCTAGGCCCCACAAAAAAAAAAAAAAAAAAGGACCCTTACAAAGATTTCCTCCGGAATCGCGGAGGTGGCCATCATTACATGAATGACTATGCTCTAGTTTGAGAAAATGATAGTCTTCGTATTGGCTCAAAAATCTTCACCGAAGAATCCTGAAGACTCCTTGAAGATTCTTTCTTCAGCTGAATTGGACCCCTTTCAAAAAAAAAAAAAAAAACAAAGGACCCCTTACAAAGATTTCCTCCAGGAATCGCGGAGGTGGCCATCATTACATGAATGACTATGCTCTAGTTTGAGAAAATGATAGTCTTCACTATTGGCGCCAAAATCTTCACCGAAGAATCCCTGAAGACTCCTTGAAGATTCTTTCTTCAGCTGAATTGGACCCCTGGGCCCCACAAAAAAAAAAGAAAAAAAAAGGACCCCTTACAAAGATTTCCTCCGGAATCGCTGGAGTAGCCATCATTACATGAATGACTATGCTCTAGTTTGAGAAAATGATAGTCTTCATTGGCTCCAAAATCTTCACCGAAGAATCCCTGAAGACTCCTTGAAGATTCTTTCTTCAGCTGAATTGGACCCTAGGCCCCACAAAAAAAAAAAAAAAAGGACCCCTTACCAAATTTCCTCCGGAATCGCGGAGTAGCCATCATTACATGAATGACTATGCTCTAGTTTGAGAAAATGATAGTCTTCGTATTGGTGCCAAAATCTTCACCGAAGAATCCTGAAGACTCCTTGAAGATTCTTTCTTCAGCAGTATAACAGGTGTAAAAAAAAAAAAAAAAAGGACCCCTACCATTTCTTCGGAATGCTGGTAGCCTGAATGACTATGCTCTAGTTTTGAAAATGATAGTCTTCGTATTGGCGCCAAAATCTTCACTGAAGAATCCTGAAGACTCATTGAAGATTCTTTCTTCAGCTGAATTGGACCCCCCTGGGCCCCACAAAAAAAAAACAAAAAGGATTTCCCAAAGATTTCCTGAATGAGGTGGCCATCATTACATGAATGACTATGCTCTAGTTTGAGAAATGATAGTCTTCTTATTGGCTCAAAATCTTCACCGAAGAATCCTGAAGACTCCTTGAAGATTCTTTCTTCAGCTGAACTGGACCCCTGGGCCCCACAAAAAAAAAAAAGGACCCTTACCAAAGATTTCCTCCGGAATCGCCGGAGGTGGCCATCATTACATGAATAACTATATCTAGTTTGAAAAATGATAGTCTTCGTATTGGCGCCAAAATCTTCACCGAAGAATCCTGAAGACTCCTTGAAGATTCTTTCTTCAGCTGAATTGGACCCCTGGAACCAACAAAAAAAAAAAACAAACAAGGACCCCTTGCAAAGATTTCCTCAAAAGGAATCGCCGGAGGTAGCCATCATTACATGAATGACTATGCTCTAGTTTGAGAAAATGATAGTCTTCGTATTGGCTTCAAAATCTTCACGAAGAATCCTGAAGACTCTTTGAAGATTCTTTCTTCAGCTGAATTGGACCCCTGGGCCCACAAAAAAAAAAAAACAAAAAGGACCCTTTACAAAGATTTCCTCCAGAATCGCGGAGATAGCCATCATTACATGAATGACTATGCTCTAGTTTGAAAATGATAGTCTTCATATTGGCTCAAAAATCTTCACGAAGAATCCTGAAGACTCCTTGAAGATTCTTTCTTCAGCTGAATTGGACCCTGGGCCCCAAAAAAAAACAAAAAGGACCCTTACAAAGATTTCCTCCGGAATCGCGGAGGTAGCCATCATTACATGAATGACTATGCTCTAGTTTGAGAAAATGATAGTCTTCGTGTTGGCGCCAAAATCTTCACGAAGAATCCTGAAGACTCCTTGAAGATTCTTTCTTCAGCTGAACTGGACCCTGGGCCCCACAAAAAAAAACAAAAAGGACCCGTTACAAGATTTCCTCCGGAATCGCTTCAAGGTAGCCATCATTACATGAATGACTATGCTCTAGTTTGAGAAAATGATAGTCTTCGTATTGGCGCCAAAATCTTCACGAAGAATCCTTGAAGACTCCTTGAAGATTCTTTCTTCAGCTGAATTGGACCCCTGGGCCCCACAAAAAAAAAAAAAAGGACCCTTGCCAAAGATTTCCTCGGAATCGCCGGAGGTAGCCATCATTACATGAATGACTATGCTCTAGTTTGAGAAAATGATAGTCTTCGTATTGGCTCCAAAATCTTCACCAAAGAATCCTGAAGACTCCTTGAAGATTCTTTCTTCAGCTGAATTGGACCCCTGGGCCCCACAAAAAAAAAAAAAAAAAAAAAAAAGGACCCCTACAAGATTTCCTCGGAATCGCTGGTGTATCCTTACATGAATGACTATGCTCTAGTTTGAGAAATGATAGTCTTCGTATTGGCTCAAAATCTTCACCCAAGAATCCCTAAAGACTCCTTGAAGATTCTTTCTTCAGCTGTATAACAGGTGTCATTTTCAAACAAAAATTTCAAAATTTACCCCCTTACCAAAACTTTCCTCTTTCATCAATACATGGGAGGTATTCCATCATTTTTGAATGACTATGCTCTAGTTTGAGAAAACATAGTCTTTGTATTGTAAAATTAACAAAAACTTCAACTTTGAGGTCCCTTCAGCTGAAGGACTCCTTGAAGATTCTTTCTTCCAGCTGAACTGGACCCCTGGGCCCCTAAAAAAGGACCCTTACCAAGATTTCCTCCGTTCCATCATTACATGAATGACTATGCTCTAGTTTGAGAAAATGATAGTCTTCATTGGCCTCTTCACGAAAGTTTTGAAGATGCCTGAAGATTCTTTCTTAAACTGAAATTCGACCCTTGACCCCCAAAAAAAATTTTAAATTACCCTGAATTTCTGTTCAAAGATTTCCTGGAAATATTGGAAATTTTTCTCCATCATTAACCCTGAATGACCTAACAAGGGTTAGTTTGAAAAATTTTGTCTTCTATTGGGCAAAATTTTTTTTTCTTCAAATCTTCAGGATCCTGAATACTCCTTGAAGATTCTTTCTTCAGCTGAACTGGACCCCTGGGCCCCAAAAAAAAAAAAAGACCCTTACCAAGATTTCCTCGGAATCACGGGGTGGCCATCATTACATGAATGACTATGCTCTAGTTTGAGAAAATGATAGTCTTATTATTGGCTCCAAAATCTTCACGAAAGAATCCTGAAGACTCCTTGAAGATTCTTTCTTCAGCTGAATTGGACCCCTGGGCCCCGAAAAAAAAAAAAAAAAAAGGACCCCCTTACCAAATTTTTCCTCCGGAATCGCGGAGGTGGCCATCATTACATGAATGACTATGCTCTAGTTTGAAAAATGATAGTCTTCGTATTGGCTCAAAATCTTCACCGAAGATTCCTGAAGACTCCTTGAAGATTCTTTCTTCAGCTGAATTGGACCCTGGGCTAAAAAAAAAAAACAAAAACCCTTACCAAAGATTTCCTCCGGAATCGCCGGAGGTAGCCATCATTACATGAATGACTATGCTCTAGTTTGAGAAAATGATAGTCTTAAGTATTGGCTCCAAAATCTTCACGAAGAATCCCTGAAGACTCCTTGAAGATTCTTTCTTCAGCTGAATTGGACCCCTGGGCCCCACAAAAAAAACAAAGGACCCCTTGCAAGATTTCCTCCGGAATCGCCGGAGGTAGCCATCATTACATGAATGACTATGCTCTAGTTTGAAAATGATAGTCTTCGTATTGGCTCCAAAATCTTCACCGAAGAATCCCTGAAGACTCCTTGAAGATTCTTTCTTCAGCTGAATTGGACCCCTGGGCCCCAAAAAAAAACAAAAAAAAAAAAAAAAAAAAAGGACCCTACCAAGATTTCCTCCGGAATCGCTGGAGGTGGCCATCATTACATGAATGACTATGCTCTAGTTTGAGAAAATGATAGTCTTCGTGTTGGCGCCAAAATCTTCACGAAGAATCCCTGAAGACTCATGAAGATTCTTTCTTCAGCTGAATTGGACCCCTGGGCCCCAAAAAAAAAAACAAAAGGACCCCTTACCAAAGATTTCCTCCGGAATCGCCGGAGGTAGTGGCCATCATTACATGAATGACTATGCTCTAGTTTGAAAAATGATAGTCTTCGTATTGGCTCAAAATCTTCACTGAAGAATCCTGAAGACTCCTTGAAGATTCTTTCTTCAGCTGAATTGGACCCTGGGCCCCAAAAAAAAAAAAAGGACCCCTTACCAAAGATTTCCTCCGGAATCACGGAGGTGGCCATCATTACATGAATGACTATGCTCTAGTTTGAAAAATGATAGTCTTCATGTATTTAACTCCAAAATCTTCACCAAAAAATCCTGAAGACTCTTTGAAGATTCTTTCTTCAGCTGAATTGGACCCCTGGGCCCCAAAAAAAAAAAAGGACCCTTAAAGATTTCCCTCGGAATCGCCGGAGTGCCATCATTACATGAATGACTATGCTCTAGTTTTAGAAAATGATAGTCTTCATATTGGCTCCAAAATCTTCACCTAAGAATCCTAGAAGACTCCTTGAAGACTCTTTCTTCAGCTGAGTATGGACCCTAGGTGTCAAAACAATTTCAAAATTTTCTACCAATCATATAGGTGGCCATCCATTAATGACTATGCTCTAGTTTGAGAAAATGATAGTCTTCGTATTGGCGCAAAATCTTCACGAAGAATCCCTGAAGACTCCTTGAAGATTCTTTCTTCAGCTGAATTGGACCCCTGGGCCCCAAAAAAAAAAAAAAAAAAAAAGGACCCCTTACCAAAGATTTCCTCCGGAATCATTTGGGAGTGGCCATCATTACATGAATGACTATGCTCTAGTTTGAGAAAATGATAGTCTTCGTATTGGCGCAAAATCTTCACCGAAGAATCCCTGAAGACTCCTTGAAGATTCTTTCTTCAGCTGAAATGGACCCCTGGGCCCCACAAAAAAAAAAAAAGGACCCCCTACCAAAGATTTCCTCCGGAATCACTGAGGTGGCCATCATTATGAATGACTATGCTCTAGTTTGAGAAAATGATAGTCTTCAATTGGCTCCAAAATTTCACCCAAGATTCCCTGAAGAAAGACTCTTTCTTCAGCTGTTGGATAACAGGTGTAAAAAAAAAAAAAAAGGACCCTAATTTCCTCCATTTACATGAGCCATCATTACATGAATGGTATGCTCTAGTTTGAAAATGATAGTCTTCGTATTGGCTCCAAAATCTTCACGAAGAATCCCTGAGACTCCTTGAAGATTCTTTCTTCAGCTGAATTGGACCCCTAGGCCCCCAAAAAAAACAAACAGGACCCCTTACAAGATTTCCTCCGGAATCGCCGGAGGTTGCCATCATTACATGAATGACTATGCTCTAGTTTGAAAAATGATAGTCTTCGTATGTGGCTCCAAAATCTTCACCGAAGAATCCTGAAGACTCCTTGAAGATTCTTTCTTCAGCTGAATTGGACCCTGGGCCCCACAAAAAAACAAAAAAAGGACCCTTGCAAAGATTTCCTCCGAGATCGCCGGAGGTAAGCCATCATTACATGAATGACTATGCTCTAGTTTGAAAATGATAGTCTTCGTATTGGCGCAAAATTTTCTACCAAAGAATCTCAACTCTCCTGGAAGTTCATTCTTTTTTCAGCTGGAACTCCGACCCCTTGGCCTTACGTGCTAACAAAAAGGACCCCTTACAAAGATTTCCTTCGGTTCTCCACGACACTGGAAGGCAGTTCATGTGCTAAACCCTAACAGAAAATGACTCCTTTTCATCACAAAATTCTTCACAATACTTCTAAGACCCTCTGGCAGCTCTTTCTTCAACATTTGTGATATCCATAGGAAAACTTCGTCTTCTGGAGTTATTTCGTCTCTGCCCTCTGCTACTGCAGTTTCGAAGGAAGTATTCTGGTTACCTGCTGCTTGCCCTCTGTTTGAATTATCCTATCATCAGATTGGCTCCATAACATTTACCGATTTTGTTCACTGCAAGTAACCTCTTGGATTTTGGGAACACTCATGCTGGTCTGTGAATGATTCTTTTATTTTGGAAACTGTTTTAAAGGTTTTAATTATTCAATAGCACTGTTAAACAATTGACGTGTTTTAGTTTCTCCTTTTTATTTGAGTGAGATTGTTTTGCTTTATGGTCTCTTTTGATTTATTTTGCCGGAGATCAGTTAGTCATATTTTAGTAGTGATTGCCCATCACTACATATGGTTTCAGGGCTTTCTTTTCCACTCACGTCATCATTGTTTCATTGTTTTCAGTTTTGTTTATTTTCTTTAGGGCTTTTTAGATTGTAGCAGGGCGTTAGGTGTTTCAAATGTAGGTTCCATTTATTTTTGGGCTGGTGGTGTTTCTTCATTGTTTTGTCTGTGCCCCAAATAGGTAGTGTTTTTTTCTATCTTGTGTGGTGGCTTATGCATTTGCTCTGCAACTGAATACTGAGTTTGTCAGTGGTTTTGAGTAAGTGATGGTTGCTGGTGTTAGAGGTGTGTTGTTGTTTCTTTTTGGCACTGATTTTAGTATTTTGTTGAACCCCTTTTCGCCTCGTGTTTTTTTGTGTGTTAGTGTTGTGGTTTTCTTAATGTTTCCTTCTTCTTTATGATGGGTCGTAAAACTCGTAATAGGCAATATGAATCTCCCACTCGTGATAACTTCTGCAGATAAATATGATGATCTTTTTAAGAAATATAGTCTTATGGAATCTCGACCTTGTTACACAACTGAAAAAAAAAGTTGCTTAAGGATAGATTGCATGGGTTTGATGGTAGAAGTGCGTCTGTTGGGGTGGTTGATTGTGCATTGAGTAAGGATGTTATCCCAATATTTGGCGCAAAGACTCCTGCGTCCCCTGCCATTAAAACGAAATTCCGGAAGTGGAATTCTTTCTTATACAAGTTGGAGCTCGTTTGTCAGAACCAAAAAAAAAAGGACCCCTTTCCAAAAGTATTTCAAAGTCACGTTGTAGGGGTATATCATTACATGAATGACTAAACTCTTCTGCATTTGATAGTAAAGACTTGGCCTGAATTTAAAGATTTGATTCGCAGGAAATTTGAAGATTCACTACTTCAGCCTCTGATTACTTTAGGTTTCTTAACGCTTTGAAGTTGGAAAAAAGTCTCCACAAGACCTTTTGTTCAAATTGAGAGTTATGTATATCAAGCTGTTCATGACCAC
Source organism: Macrobrachium rosenbergii (assembly GCF_040412425.1). Lineage (NCBI taxonomy): Eukaryota > Metazoa > Arthropoda > Malacostraca > Decapoda > Palaemonidae > Macrobrachium > Macrobrachium rosenbergii. Next base: position 1,095,202 of record NW_027100728.1, read on the forward strand.
TAACTGCTGTAGGAGATTAATGAAAATTTCTCGTATATTTCTTCGAAGCTTTTGCCAAATGGTTGCGTGAATTAGTAGTTTCTAGTGAGGATTCTTTCTTCAGTGAGAATTAGTTGAAGTAACAAATAGAATATGGAATTTAAGAGTAAATTCTAAGAATAGTGTCTCTCAAATAGCTGCTTCTGATTCGTCTGCTCGTTTGACTGTGATACCACAGATGTGATGGTCATTCTACAAAAGAATGTGAAGCTAAACCCTAACGGTAATGTTTGCTTCAGTTGTAAAAACACTGGTCATGTAAGACCCCTTTTCAGGGCGCCAGGCTTCCAAGTGGGACAATCGAGAGGCCAATGGCTCTGGTTCCTAAGTGTAAGGCGCACTGTGCTGTTAATGAAAAATTACAAACTGGTCGTCCTATAGTTAATCTTAAATGTAATGGTAAAATTAGAAAAATTTTTGGATACAGGATCATCTGCAACCTTGATTAAGCGTTCTTCTTTACAGTCTTTTGAAAATAACATTAGAGTCTTTTATAAAAATCTTTTTTGATGAATGTCTGGATCTAGAATTGACATTGATGGTTCTATAGACTTAAAGATAGAAAAAAGTTTTCTGGTAGGTCTTGCATCCATAGATTTGTTGTATGAATATCAGTTTAGATTTTCCTGGAGATATTTTAATTGGCATGGATTTTCTCAGGAGATTTGACTTTAAGTTTGAGCATTCAAAGAGTCTCGACAAAGGTCATTTTGTTTTGCAGGGTGTTGAGTTTCCTATTCAGTACTCTGATGTCCCATCTCGTGATGTATAATTTCTTCAGTAACTAAAAACCAATTGTTTCAGTGGGTAACTTGTTCAAAGAAAAATCCTCTAGTATATATGGTCATTTAAGCGTGTTACAATTTGTCCTCCTCGAACTGGTAGATTTGTTTGTTTGTCTTTATCATTTGATTGTGAAGATGGAACATCTCTATTGGAAAAGCACTAAGATTCTTTGTTAATTCAAGGATGGTTACAAAGGTTGATAACCGTAATGTTTATATTTTTGTAGTAAATGATTCCAATAAACCAGTTAAGTTAATGAACGGAATGCGCATTGCAGTATTAGAAAAAGTAGACAATGAACATATTAATATGGCATCTCTTTCAGGTGATAGAAATTTGAATATACCTATAGAACAAATTGATTTGTCATTTTGTCTTCAAAGAGACGTAAACAGTTAACAGATGTTCTTTGCATGTATAATAATCTATTTGTAGGTGATAAAAATACTATTGGTAGTATTCCCAATATTAAGCATAGTATCATCACAAATAGTAAAAGTCCTGTGCATGTTCGTCAGTGGCGTCTGCCTCAGTCTTCAAAAAGAAATAATAAGGAAAACTTGTAAGGAAATGCATGATGCAGGTGTTATTGAACCATCGTCCTCGCCTTGGATGTCTCCGGTGGTTTTAGTAAGAAGAAAAATGGTGATATTCGTTTTTGTGTTGATTATAGGGCCATAAATAAAATCACCATTGCTGATAAATTTCCACTTCCTAGAATAAAGAAATAATCGATGATTTAGGTAGTACAACTTATTTTACTGTCCTTGATGCTCGTTCAGCTTATTGGAGCATAAGTATGGATGAAAATGATAAGCAAAAAACTGCATTTTCTGATGGATCTTGTTTTGGCAATTTAAAAAAAAAGAATGCCATATGGGTTGCGGAATGCACTGCTACATTCAAAAGCTATGAACACTATTCTTAGTCCTGTTCTTGGTAGGCATACATTAGCTTATTTGGATGATATTATCATATTTTCATCTTCTTTTGAAGAACATCTTTTTACACTTTGAAGAAACTTTAGCTTTGTTGGATCGCTGGTCTGAAATTGAACTTGCAGAGTGTAAATTTCTTGTAAAGGAAATAAAGTTTTAGGATTTATGATTTCTTCAAATGGTGTTTCTCGGATCCTGAAAGGTAAAAGCAATCGTTGAGATGCCAATACCAAATTAGATATTTCAGAGATCCGTGAGAGTTTTAGGTGCTGCTGGTTTCTTTAGACGTCATATTCCAAATTTTTCGTCTGTTGTTTCTCCTATGACTACTTTAACAAAGAAGGGTGTCAAGTTTAAGTGGGGAACTGATCAGGATTTAGCTTTCCGCAAGCTTCAGCATTTACTAACTACAGCTCCTGTTCTTAAGCGCCCAGAATTTTCAAAACCATTCGAACTCCATACTGATGCAAGTTCAGTTGCCATTGGGAGTTGTTTAATGCAAAAAGGATTCTGAGGGTGTTTGTTGTGCTGTTGCTTATTACTCTAGGAAACTTCGTGGTTCTGAATGTCGTTATAGTGCTACCCATTTGGAAGCTTTGGCAGCTGTGAGTCTGTTAGACACTTTAATGCATATCTTTATGGTCGTAACTTTACTATTTATACAGATCACAAGCCACTCACTTTCATATTTTCTAGGAAAACAAATGTCCTCAATATGACAAGATGGTCTCATGAAATTTCAGATTATGTGTATGAGATAATCTATAAAAGGGATCTTCTCATCATGTACCTGATTTGCTGAGTAGGAATATTGCATATTGACATTGCTAATGCTGATTCTGATTCATTACGAAAGTATCAACTTGAAGACCCATTTTGGAAAACTGTGATTGATTATCTGGAAGGACAGTCTTTTCCTAGACTTAAACTTCCGGCTGCATTAGATGAATTTGAGGTTGGTTGATGGTGTATTGTATCATTTGAAATCCCTCCCAGAAAAAGTTGTTCATCAGCTTGTTGTTTTCTAAGTCATTACATGGTGATGCTTTAAATATTGCTCATTCTTCAGTTCTTTCTGCTCATCCAGGAATTTTTCGTACCTATTGCAAACTAAAACAGCTCTTTTACTTTCAGAATATGCTGAGTGTTACTAAGGATTATGTGAAGAATTGTATATCATGTCAGCGTAGAAAGGGTTCAGCTATTGCCCATACTCCACTTAGTATAGTCGGGTCTGTTTCACAACCTTTGGAACGTGTATCTGCTGATTTAATGGATCTTCACAGTAGTTATCGTGGTAATCGCTATGTACTCAGTTTTGTTGATCACATGAGCAGATATCTACAATTAATTCCCTTGCCAAACAAGGAGGCTGAAACAATCGCTAAGGCTTTTATGGAAAATTTTGTTACTTTATTTGGTGTTCCTAAAATACTTACTACTGATAATGGTTCAGAGTTTAAGAATATGAATTTTTAGTGAAGTTTGTGAAATCCTTGGAACTAAAATGCATTTTACTACTCCTTTCCACCCTCAAAGTAATGGATTGGTTGAACACACGAATCGTTGTGTTAAAGATTGCTTAGCTATTCTATGTGAAGATGCACCATTAACATGGGATGAATTTTTGAGAATGTTAGGTATGCTTTGAATACAGCAATACACCGTGCAGTCAATAATCAGCCAATTTATTTATTTATGGGTCATGATTCAGATTATCCAGTTGGGTTAAGTAATAAGATAACTATGAATGAGGAAGATACATATGTTGATCATTTTAGGAGACTTATTAAAGCCAGAGAGATTGCAGTGTAGAAGCTTCATGTCAGGCTAGAGACTCTTATGCTAGGGATTATAATAAGAAAGTTCGTCCTGCAGTTAAGGTTGACATTGGTTCTTTGGTTCTTAGGAGAATGCTCAAGATTCGTCTGCTGGTGCATCAAATCTTTGTCTTCAAGATGGTTAGGTCCCTCTAAAGTCGTAAAAAAATCTGAGTCCTGTTACCTTTGTAGTAAGAGATCTTGTTCCTCCTTATAAAAAAACAAAAAAATGCAGATCAAATTAAGAATTTTATGTCCTAGATGAGCTTGGTATATTGTCAGATGATATGATGACTCTTCTCTTTTGTACAAAATGATTCTTCCTTTTCTCCTCTTTTGTCTTATGTAAATAATTTTAGAGTTCATCCCATGAAGACTCGTTCAAGATTTAGTTGTCTGTAGAGTCTGAGTGAAGTGCTTGTCTGTGTCCAGGTCGTGTTATTTTGTACTAAACCCTGTCTTTTCACAGAGGATGTTTTTCTGCAGTGTCCCCTGCCAGTGTGTTCTACCAGCTTTTTGCAGATCTGCTTGTTGAAAAATGATTCCTCAATGGACCTCGGCTGTACTCTGAGCCATCAAGCCTCTGACAATTTCCAGTTTCCCTCAGGAACTTGGACCCTTGGGTCCCCAAAAAATCTAAAAAAAGATGGGTCACTTAGTGTCGTCAGGGTCATGGATGCTAGCATTACTACTGTATCCCTGGATTGTCTCAGTTTTATGAAAATTTCTGTCTCATTTTGGAGGAGGAAATGCCAAGTCTCAACTCTCCTGGAAGTTCATCATCCTTGTTTCTCTTCTGGAACTCCGATATCCTTTTCCTTACGTGCTAACAGTTCTTCAAAAAAAGGACCCTTACAAGTTTACTTCGGTTCTCCACGACACTGGAAGGGCAGTTCTGGTTTAAACCCTAATGATACTCCTTTTCATCACGCAGCTACAATACTTCAAGACCCTCTGGCAGCTCTTGTACTTGATATCCATTCTTTCTTCGTCTTCTGGAGTTATTTCGTCTCTGCCCTCTGCTAAACAAAAGGAAGTATTCTGGTTACCTGCTGCTTCGTGTGTGAATTATCTATCATCAGATTGGGTTGTACATTTACCGATTTTGTTCACTGCAAGTAACCTCTTGGATTTTGGAACACTCATGCTGGTCTGTGAATGATTCTTTTATTTTGGAAACTGTTTTAAAGGTTTTAATTATTCAATAGCACTGTTAAACAATTGACGTGTTTTAGTTTCTCCTTTTTATTTGAGTGAGATTGTTTTGCTTTATGGTCTCTTTTGATTTATTTTGCCGGAGATCAGTTAGTCATATTTTAGTAGTGATTGCCCATCACTACAAGAATCCCTGAAGACTCCTTGAAGATTCTTTCTTCAGCTGAATTAGACCCCTGGGCCCCACAAAAAAAAAACAAAAAAAAAAAAAAGGACCCCTTACAAAGATTTCCTCCAGAATCGGAGGTGGCCATCATTACATGAATGACTATGCTCTAGTTTGAGAAAATGATAGTCTTCGTATTGGCTCCAAAATCTTCACCGAAAAGATCCTGAAGACTCCTTGAAGATTCTTTCTTCAGCTGAATTGGACCCCTGGGCCCCACAAAAAAAACAAAAAAGGACCCTTACCAAAGATTTCCTCCGGAATCACGGGAGGTAGCCATCATTACATGAATGACTATGCTCTAGTTTGAGAAAATGATAGTCTTCATGTGGCGCCAAAATCTTCACCCAAGAATCCTAGAAGACTCCTTGAAGATTCTTTCTTCAGCTGAATTGGACCCCTGGGCCCCACAAAAAAAAAAACAAAACGGACCCCCAAAAGATTTCCTCCGGAATGCTGAGGTAGCCATCATTACATGAATGACTATGCTCTAGTTTGAAAATTATAGTCTTAGCATTGTCGCCAAAATCTTCACCGAAGAATCCCTGAAGACTCTTGAAGATTCTTTCTTCAGCTGAATTGGACCCCTGGGCCCCACAAAAAAAAAAAAAAAAAAAAAAAAAAAAAGGACCCCTTCAAGATTTCCTCCGGAATCGCGGAGGTAGCCATCATTACATGAATGACTATGCTCTAGTTGAGAAAATGATAGTCTTCGTATTGGCGCCAAAATCTTCACCGAATAATCCCTGAAGACTCCTTGAAGATTCTTTCTTCAGCTGAATTGGACCCCTGGGCCCCACAAAAAAAAACAAAAAATACTCTACCAAAGATTTCCTCCGAATCATGGAGTGTATCATTACATGAATGACTATGCTCTAGTTTGAGAAAATGATTGTCTTCATTATGGCTCCCAAAATCTTCACCAAGAATCCCTGAAGACTCCTTGAAGATTCTTTCTTCAGCTGAATTGGACCCTGGGCCCCAAAAAAAAAAAAAGGACCCTTACAAGATTTCCTCCGGAATCACGGAGGTAGCCATCATTACATGAATGAATATGCTCTAGTTTGAAAATGATAGTCTTCGTATTGGCGCCAAAATCTTCACCGAAGAATACCTGAAAGACTCCTTGAAGATTCTTTCTTCAGCTGAATTGGACCCTGGGCTTTTTCAAAAAAAAAAAACGAAAAAGGACCCCTTACCAAAGATTTCCTCCGGAATCGCCGGAGGTAGCCATCATTACATGAATGACTATGCTCTAGTTTGAAAAATGATAGTCTTCGTATTGGCGCCAAAATCTTCACCGAAGAATCCTGAAGACTCTTGAAGATTCTTTCTTCAGCTGAATTGGACCCCTAGGCCCAAAAAAAAAAAAAAAAGGACCCCTTACCAAGATTTCCTCCGGAATCGCGGAGGTTAGCCATCATTACATGAATGACTATGCTCTAGTTTGAGAAAATGATAGTCTTCGTATTGGCTCCAAAATCTTCACCGAAGAATCCGTGAAGACTCCTTCAAGATTCTTTCTTCAGCTGAATTGGACCCCTGGGCCCCACAAAAAAAAAAAAAAAAAGGACCCCTTACCAAAGATTTCCTCCGGAATCACGGAGGTATCCATCATTACATGAATGACTATGCTCTAGTTTGAGAAAATGATAGTCTTCGTATTGGCATCCAAATCTTCACCGAAGAATCCCTGAGACTCCTTGAAGATTCTTTCTTCAGCTGAATTGGACCCCTGGGCCCCAAAAAAAAAAAAAAAAACCCCCCCTTGCAAAAGATTTCCTCCAGAATCACCGGAGTGTATCATTACATGAATGACTATGCTCTAGTTTGAGAAAATGATAGTCTTCATGTGGCTCCAAAATCTTCACGAAGAATCCCTGAAGACTCCTTGAAGATTCTTTCTTCAGCTGAATTGGACCCCTAGGCTAAAAAAAAAAAAAAAAAAACAAGGACCCCTTACCAAAGATTTCCTCAGGAATCGCTTGGAGGTGGCCATCATTACATGAATGACTATGCTCTGGTTTGAAAATGATAGTCTTCATATTGGCTCAAAATCTTCACTGAAGAATCACTGAAGACTCATGAAGATTCTTCTTCAGCTGGGTGGACCCCTGGGCCCCAAAAAAAAAACAAAAAGGACCCTTGCCAAATATTTCCTCCGGAATCGCCGGAGGTGGCCATCATTACATGAATGATTATGCTCTAGTTTGAGAAAATGATAGTCTTCGTATTGGCTCCAAAATCTTCACCAGAAGAATCCCTGAAGACTCTTTGAAGATTCTTTCTTCAGCTGAATTGGACCCCTGGGCCCCACAAAAAAAAAAAAAAAAAAAAAGGACCATTTACAAAGATTTCCTCGGAATCGCCGGAGATGTCCATCATTACATGAATGACTATGCTCTAGTTTGAGAAAATGATAGTCTTAGTATTGGCTCAAAATCTTCACCCAAGAATCCCTGAAGACTCCTTGAAGATTCTTTCTTCAGCAGTATAACCCCTGGTCATTTTTTCAATTTCAAAGTAATTTCTACCATTTAATCGCTGGTAGCCATCATTATGACTATACTCTAGTTTGAAAATGATAGTCTTAGTTATTGGCTCCAAAATCTTCACCAAGAATCCTGAAGACTCCTTGAAGATTCTTTCTTCAATGAATTGGACCCCTGGAACCCACAAAAAAAAAAAAACAAAAAGGACCCCTTTACAAAGATTTCCTCCCGGAATCGCCGGAGGTAGCCATCATTACATGAATGACTATGCTCTAGTTTGAGAAAATGATAGTCTTCATATTGGCTCCAAAATCTTTTCAAGAATCCTGAAGACTCATTGAAGACTCTTTCTTCAGCTGAATGGACCCCTGGGCCCCCACAAAAAAAACAAAAAGGACCCTTACCAAGATTTCCTCAATTTCAAGGAGGTAGCCATCATTACATGAATGACTATGCTCTAGTTTGAAAATGATAGTCTTCGTATTGGCTCCAAAATCTTCACGAAGAATCCCTGAAACTCCTTGAAGATTCTTTCTTCAGCTGAATTGGACCCCTGGCCCCAAAAAAAACAAAGGACCCTTACCAAGATTTCCTCCGGAATCGCCGGAGGCCATCATTACATGAATGACTATGCTCTAGTTTGAAAATGATAGTCTTTGTATTGGCGCCAAAATCTTCCTGAAGAATCTGAAGACTCTTGAAGATTTTTCTTCAACTGAATTGGACCCTGGGCCCCCAAAAAAAAACAAAAAGGACCCCTTACCAGATTTCCTCCGGCATCGCCGGGAGGTGGCCATCATTACATGAATGATTATGCTCTAGTTTATGAAAATGATAGTCTTCATGTTGGTGCCAAAATCTTCACTGAAGAATCCCTGAAGACTCCTTGAAGATTCTTTCTTCAGCTGAACTGGACCCTAAGGCCCCAAAAAAAAAAGGACCCCTACCAAGATTTCCTCCCGGAATCGCGGAGGTACCCATCATTACATGAATGACTATGCTCTAGTTTGAAAAATGATAGTCTTGCAGTATTGGCTCCAATATCTTCACCGAAGAATCCTTGAAGACTCCTTGAAGATTCTTTCTTCAGCTGACTGGACCCCTGGGCCCCAAAAAAAAAAAAAAAGGACCCCTTGCAAACATTTCCTCCCGGGAATCGCCGGAGGTGGCCATCATTACATGAATGACTATGCTCTAGTTTGAGAAAATGATAGTCTTAAATATTGGCTGAAAATCTTCACCGAAGAATCCCTGAAGACTCCTTGAAGATTCTTTCTTCAGCTGGACTGGACCCTGGGCCCGACAAAAAAATGGACCCTGCCAAAATTTCCTCCGGAATCGTCGGAGGTTGCACCATCATTACATGAATGACTATGCTCTAGTTTGAGAAAATGATAGTCTTCGTATTGGCTCAAAAATATTCACCAAGAATCCCTGAAGACTCCTTGAAAGATTCTTTCTTCAGCTGAACTGGACCCTGGGCACCAAAAAAAAAAAAGGACCCCTTACAAGGTCTCCTCGGAATCGCGGAGTTGTATCATTGCATGAATAATATACTCTAGTGTGAAAAATGATAGTCTTCATTAGTAGCTCCAAAATCTTCACGAGAAAGAATCCCTGAACTCTTTAAATTCTTTCTTCAACTAAGACTTCTTCATTTACTAAAAAAAAAAAAAAAAAAAAAAGGACCCCCTTACCAAGATTTCCCTCCCAGGAATGGCAGTTAACCATCATTACATGAATGACTATGCTCTAGTTTTAGAAAATGATAGTCTTCATGTTGGCTCAGAATCCTCACCCAAGATTCCCCTTGAAGACTCCTTCAAGACTCTTTCTTCAGCAGTATAACAGGTGTCATTTTCAATTTCATGTACTTACCATTTTATATAGTTGGTAGTCATCATTGGCACTCTGTTGTAGTATTCCATGTGCCGTCTTTTCAGCTCTAAGGTTCCTGTAACCTTGTAAGTAAATGAGGTATGAAATTAACAAGGTTCATGTAAAATTAACAAAACACCAACTTTGAGGTCCCGTAGCCGAGAGGGAACTCACATGACATTAGGGCTTCACTAGGAGCTCCTTTATTTGATCCGTTCTATTAAAAATTCATAAAAACATCAATGCTCAGGCCTTGCTGAGTTTTGGATGCCTGAATTTTTATTGTATAAACTAAAAATCGACTTTGGAGGCCCCTGTAGCTAAGAGTCATTTTAGAATTCATGCAAACTGAATTTTCTATTCACTGATTTTTAAACTGGAAATATTAGCTAAAAATTTTACATCCCAAAATTAATA
>NW_027100728.1:1105452-1121509 GCF_040412425.1 Macrobrachium rosenbergii
CATAGTCATTCATGTAATGATGGCCACCTCCGGCGATTCCGGAGGAAATCTTTGGTAAGGGGTCCTGTTTTTTTTTTTTTTTTTTTGTGGGGCCCAGGGGTCCAGTTCAGCTGAAGAAAGAATCTTCAAGGAGTCTTCAGGGATTCTTCAGTGAAGATTTTGGCGCCAATACGAAGACTATCATTTTCTCAAACTAGAGCATAGTCATAAAGGCTCTATATAAATGGTAGAAATTACCCTTTGAAATTGAAAATGACACCTGTTATACTGCTGAAGAAAGAGTCTTCAAGGAGTCTTCAGGGAATCTTGGGTGAGATTTTGGAGCCAATATGAAGACTATCATTTTCTAAAACTAGAGCATAGTCATTTGGATTCCGAGGAAATGTTTGGTAAGGGTCCTTTTTTTTTTTTTTTTTTTGTGGGGCCCAGGGTCCAATTCAGCTGAAGAAAGAATCTTCAAGGAGTCTTCAGGGATTCTTCGGTGAAGATTTTGGAGCCAATACGAAGACTATCATTTTCTCAAACTAGAGCATAGTCATTCATGTAATGATGGCTACCTCCGGCGATTCCGGAGGAAATCTTTGGTAAGGGGTCCTTTTTGTTTTTTTTTTTTTTTGTGGGGCCCAGGGGTCCAGTTCAGCTGAAGAAAGAATCTTCAAGGAGTCTTCAGGATTCTTCGGTGAAGATTTTGGAGCCAACATGAAGACTATCATTTTCTCAAACTAGAGCATAGTCATTCATGTAATGATGGCCACCTCCGGCGATTCCGGAGGAAATCTTGGCAAGGGTCCTTTTTTTTTTTTTTTTTTGGGGCCCAGGGTCCAGTTCAGCTGAAGAAAGAATCTTCAAGGAGTCTTCAGGGATTCTTCGGTGAAGATTTTGGCGCCAATACGAAGACTATCATTTTCTCAAACTAGAGCATAGTCATTCATGTAATGATGGCCACCTCCCAGCGATTCCGAGGAAATCTTTGGTAAGGGGTCCTTTTTTTTTTTTTTTGTGGGGCCCAGGGGTCCAATTCAGCTGAAGAAAGAATCTTCAAGGAGTCTTCAGGGATTCTTCGGTGAAGATTTTGGAGCCAATACGAAGACTATCATTTTCAAACTAGAGCATAGTCATTCATGTAATGATGGCCACCTCCGCGATTCCGGAGGAAATCTTTGGTAAGGGGTCCTTTTTTTTTTTTTTTTTTTTTTGTGGGGCCCAGGGGTCCAGTTCAGCTGAAGAAAGAATCTTCAAGGAGTCTTCAGGGATTCTTTTTCGGTGAAGATTTTGGCGCCAATACGAAGACTATCATTTTCAAACTAGAGCATAGTCATTCATGTAATGATGGCCACCTCCGGCGATTCCGGAGGAAATCTTGTAAGGGGGTCCTTTTTTTTTTTTTTTTTTTGTGGGGCCCAGGGGTCCAATTCAGCTGAAGAAAGAATCTTCAAGGAGTCTTCAGGGATTCTTCTGGTGAAGATTTTGGAGCCAATACGAAGACTATCATTTTCTCAAACTAGAGCATAGTCATTCATGTAATGATGGCTAACCTCCAGGGGCGATTCCGGAGGAAATCTTTGGTAAGGGGTCCTTTTTTTTTTTTTTTTGGCCCAGGGGTCCAATTCAGCTGAAGAAAGAATCTTCAAGGAGTCTTCAGGGATTCTTGGTGAAGATTTTGGAGCCAATATGAAGACTATCATTTTCTCAAACTAGAGCATAGTCATTCATGTAATGATGGCCACCTCCGGCGATTCCGGAGGAAATCTTTGGTAAGGGTCCTTTTTTTTTTTTTTTTTTGTGGGGCCCAGGGTCCAGTTCAGCTGAAGAAAGAATCTTCAAGGAGTCTTCAGGGATTCTTCGGTGAAGATTTTGAGCCAATACGAAGACTATCATTTTCTCAAACTAGAGCATAGTCATTCATGTAATGATGGCTACCTCCGGCGATTCCGGAGGAAATCTTTGGTAAGGGTTTTTTTTTTTTTTTGGGGCCCAGGGGTCCAATTCAGCTGAAGAAAGAATCTTCAAGGAGTCTTCAGGGATTCTTCGGTGAAGATTTTGGAGCCAATACGAAGACTATCATTTTCAAACTAGAGCATAGTCATTCATGTAATGATGGCTACCTCCGGCGATTCCGGAGGAAATCTTTGTAAGGGTCCTTTTTTTTTTTTTTTTTTTGTGGGGCCCAGGGGTCCAGTTCAGCTGAAGAAAGAATCTTCAAGGAGTCTTCAGGATTCTTCGGTGAAGATTTGGAGCCAATACGAAGACTATCATTTTTCAAACTAGAGCATAGTCATTCATGTAATGATGGCTACCTCCGGCGATTCCGGAGGAAATCTTTGGTAAGGGGTCCTTTTTTTTTTTTTTGGGGCCCAGGGGTCCAATTCAGCTGAAGAAAGAATCTTCAAGGAGTCTTCAGGGATTCTTCGGTGAAGATTTTGGAGCCAATACGAAGACTATCATTTTCTCAAACTAGAGCATAGTCATTCATGTAATGATGGCCACCTCCGCGATTCCGAGGAAATCTTTGTAAGGGTCCTTTTTTTTTTTTTTTTTTTTTGGGGCCCAGGGGTCCAGTTCAGCTGAAGAAAGAATCTTCAAGGAGTCTTCAGGGATTCTTTCGGTGAAGATTTTGGAGCCAATACGAAGACTATCATTTTTCAAACTAGAGCATAGTCATTCATGTAATGATGGCTACCTCCGGCGATTCCGGAGGAAATCTTGTAAGGGGTCCTTTTTTTTTTTTTTAAATGGGGGCCCAGGGGTCCAATTCAGCTGAAGAAAGAATCTTCAAGGAGTCTTCAGGGATTCTTCGGGTGAAGATTTTGGAGCCAATATGAAGACTATCATTTTCAAACTAGAGCATAGTCATTCATGTAATGATGGCCACCTCCGGCGATTCCGGAGGAAATCTTTTGTAAGGGGTCCTTTTTTTTTTTTTTTTTGGGGCCCAGGGGTCCAGTTCAGCTGAAGAAAGAATCTTCAAGGAGTCTTCAGGGATTCTTCGGTGAAGATTTTGGAGCCAATACGAAGACTATCATTTTCTCAAACTAGAGCATAGTCATTCATGTAATGATGGCCACCTCCGGCGATTCCGAGGAAATCTTGGTAAGGGTCCCTTTTTTTTTTTTTTTTTTGTGGGGCCCAGGGGTCCAATTCAGCTGAAGAAAGAATCTTCAAGGAGTCTTCAGGGATTCTTCGGTGAAGATTTTGGAGCCAATACGAAGACTATCATTTTCTCAAACTAGAGCATAGTCATTCATGTAATGATGGCTACCTCCGGCGATTCCGGAGGAAATCTTTGTAAGGGGTCCTTTTTTTTTTTTTTTTTTTTGTGGGGCCCAGGGGTCCAGTTCAGCTGAAGAAAGAATCTTCAATGAGTCTTCAGGATTCTTCGGTGAAGATTTTGGAGCCAATACGAAGACTATCATTTTCTCAAACTAGAGCATAGTCATTCATGTAATGATGGCTACCTCCGCGATTCCGGAGGAAATCTTGGTAAGGGGTCCTTTTTTTTTTTTTTTTGTGGGGCCCAGGGGTCCAGTTCAGCTGAAGAAAGAATCTTCAAGGAGTCTTCAGGATTCTTCGGTGAAGATTTTGGAGCCAATACGAAGACTATCATTTTCTCAAACTAGAGCATAGTCATTCATGTAATGATGGCTACCTCCGGCGATTCCGGAGGAAATCTTTGTAAGGGGTCCTTTTTTTTTTTTTTTTTTTGTGGGGCCCAGGGGTCCAATTCAGCTGAAGAAAGAATCTTCAAGGAGTCTTCAGGGATTCTTCAGTGAAGATTTTGGAGCCAATACGAAGACTATCATTTTTCAAACTAGAGCATAGTCATTCATGTAATGATGGCTACCTCCGGCGATTCCGGAGGAAATCTTTGGTAAGGGGTCCTTTTTTTTTTTTTTTTTTTTTTTTTTTTTGTGGGGCCCAGGGTCCAATTCAGCTGAAGAAAGAATCTTCAAAGAGTCTTCAGGGATTCTTCGGTGAAGATTTTGGAGCCAATACGAAGACTATCATTTTTCAAACTAGAGCATAGTCATTCATGTAATGATGGCTACCTCCGCGATTCCGGAGGAAATCTTTGTAAGGGTCCTTTTTTTTTTTTTGGGGCCCAGGGGTCCAGTTCAGCTGAAGAAAGAATCTTCAAGGAGTCTTCAGGGATTCTTCGGTGAAGATTTTGGAGCCAATACGAAGACTATCATTTTCTCAAACTAGAGCATAGTCATTCATGTAATGATGGCCACCTCCGGTGATTCCGGAGGAAATCTTTGGTAAGGGGTCCTTTTTTTTTTTTGGGGCCCAGGGGTCCAGTTCAGCTGAAGAAAGAATCTTCAAGGAGTCTTCAGGGATTTTTCGGTGAAGATTTTGGAGCCAATACGAAGACTATCATTTTCTCAAACTAGAGCATAGTCATTCATGTAATGATGGTTACCTCCGGCGATTCCGGAGGAAATCTTTGGTAAGGGTCCTTTTTTTTTTTTTTTTTTTTTTGTGGGGCCCAGGGGTCCAGTTCAGCTGAAGAAAGAATCTTCAAGGAGTCTTCAGGGATTCTTCGGTGAAGATTTTGGCGCCAATACGAAGACTATCATTTTCTCAAACTAGAGCATAGTCATTCATGTAATGATGGCCACCTCCGGCGATTCCGAGGAAATCTTTTGCAAGGGGTCCTTTTTTTTTTTTTTTGTGGGGCCCAGGGGTCCAATTCAGCTGAAGAAAGAATCTTCAAGGAGTCTTCAGGGATTCTTCGGTGAAGATTTTGGAGCCAATATGAAGACTATCATTTTCTCAAACTAGAGCATAGTCATTCATGTAATGATGGCTACCTCCGCGATTCCGGAGGAAATCTTGTAAGGGGTCTTTTTTTTTTTTTTTTTTTTTTTTTTGTGGGGCCCAGGGGTCCAGTTCAGCTGAAGAAAGAATCTTCAAGGAGTCTTCAGGGATTCTTCGGTGAAGATTTTGGAGCCAATACGAAGACTATCATTTTCTCAAACTAGAGCATAGTCATTCATGTAATGATGGCTACCTGATGGCGATTCCGGAGGAAATCTTTGGTAAGGGGTCCTTTTTTTTTTTTTTTTTGGGGCCCAGGGGTCCAATTCAGCTGAAGAAAGAATCTTCAAGGAGTCTTCAGGATTCTTCGGTGAAGATTTTGAGCCAATATGAAGACTATCATTTTCAAACTAGAGCATAGTCATTCATGTAATGATGGCCACCTCCGGCGATTCCGGAGGAAATCTTGGTAAGGGGTCCTTTTTGTTTTTTTTTTGTGGGGCCCAGGGGTCCAATTCAGCTGAAGAAAGAATCTTCAAGGAGTCTTCAGGGATTCTTCGGTGAAGATTTTGGAGCCAATACGAAGACTATCATTTTCTCAAACTAGAGCATAGTCATTCATGTAATGATGGCTACCTCCGGCGATTCCGGAGGAAATCTTGGTAAGGGGTCCTTTTTTTTTTTTTTTTTTTTTTGTGGGGCCCAGGGGTCCAATTCAGCTGAAGAAAGAATCTTCAAGGAGTCTTCAGGATTCTTCAGTGAAGATTTTGAGCCAATACGAAGACTATCATTTTCTCAAACTAGAGCATAGTCATTCATGTAATGATGGCTACCTCCGCGATTCCGGAGGAAATCTTTGTAAGGGGTCCTTTTTTTTTTTTTTTTTTTTTTGTGGGGCCCAGGGGTCCAATTCAGCTGAAGAAAGAATCTTCAAGGAGTCTTCAGGATTCTTCGTGAAGATTTTGGAGCCAATACGAAGACTATCATTTTCTCAAACTAGAGCATAGTCATTCATGTAATGATGGCCACCTCCGGCGATTCCGGAGGAAATCTTTGTAAGGGGTCCTTTTTTTTTTTTTTTTGTGGGGCCCAGGGGTCCAGTTCAGCTGAAGAAAGAATCTTCAAGGAGTCTTCAGGATTCTTCGGTGAAGATTTTGGAGCCAATACGAAGACTATCATTTTTCAAACTAGAGCATAGTCATTCATGTAATGATGGCCACCTCCGGCGATTCCGGAGGAAATCTTTGGTAAGGGGTCCTTTTTTTTTTTTTTTTTTTTTGTGGGGCCTAGGGGTCCAATTCAGCTGAAGAAAGAATCTTCAAGGAGTCTTCAGGGATTCTTCGGTGAAGATTTTGAGCCAATACGAAGACTATCATTTCTCAAACTAGAGCATAGTCATTCATGTAATGATGGCCACCTCCGCGATTCCGGAGGAAATCTTTTGTAGGGGGGTCCTTTTTGTTTTTTTTTTTTTTTTTGTGGGGCCCAGGGGTCCAGTTCAGCTGAAGAAAGAATCTTCAAGGAGTCTTCAGGATTCTTCGGTGAAGATTTTGGCGCCAATACGAAGACTATCATTTTCTCAAACTAGAGCATAGTCATTCATGTAATGATGGCTACCTCCGGCGATTCCGGAGGAAATCTTGGTAAGGGTCCTTTTTTTTTTTTTTTTTTTGTGGGGCCTAGGGTCCAATTCAGCTGAAGAAAGAATCTTCAAGGAGTCTTCAGGATTCTTCGGTGAAGATTTTATGCCAATACTAAGACTATCATTTTCTCAAACTAGAGCATAGTCATAAAGGCTACCAGCTATATAAATGGTAGAAATTATTCCTTGAAATTTAGGGAAAATGACACCTGTTATACTGCTGAAGAAAGAATCTTCAAGGAGTCTTCAGGAATCTTGGGTGAGGATTTTGGAAGATTTTGGAGCCAATACGAAGACTATCATTTTCTAAAACTAGAGCATAGTCATTCATGTAATGATGGCCACCTCCGGCGATTCCGGAGGAAATCTTGGTAAGGGTCTTTTTTTTTTTTTTTTTTTTTGTGGGGCCCAGGGGTCCAATTCAGCTGAAGAAAGAATCTTCAAAGAGTCTTCAGGATTCTTCGGTGAAGATTTTGGAGCCAATACGAAGACTATCATTTTCTCAAACTAGAGCATAGTCATTCATGTAATGATGGCCACCTCCGGCGATTCCGGAGGAAATCTTTGGTAAGGGTCCTTTTTTTTTTTTTTTTTTTGGGGCCCAGGGGTCCAATTCAGCTGAAGAAAGAATCTTCAATGAGTCTTCAGGATTCTTCGGTGAAGATTTTGAGCCAATACGAAGACTATCATTTTCTCAAACTAGAGCATAGTCATTCATGTAATGATGGCTACCTCCGGCGATTCCGGAGGAAATCTTTGGTAAGGGTCCTTTTTTTTTTTTGTGGGGCCCAGGGGTCCAGTTCAGCTGAAGAAAGAATCTTCAAGGAGTCTTCAAGGATTCTTCGGTGAAGATTTTGGCGCCAATACGAAGACTATCATTTTCTCAAACTAGAGCATAGTCATTCATGTAATGATGGCCACCTCTGGCGATTCCGGAGGAAATCTTTGGTAAGGGGTCCTTTTTTTTTTTTTTTTTTGTGGGGCAAAGGGGTCCAATTCAGCTGAAGAAAGAATCTTCAAGGAGTCTTCAGACATTCTTCGGTGAAGATTTTGGCGCCAATACAAAGACTATCATTTTCTCAAACTAGAGCATAGTCATTCATGTAATGATGGCCACCTCCGGCGATTCCGGAGGAAATCTTTGGTAAGGGGTCCTTTTTTTTTTTTTTTTTTGTGGGGCCCAGGGGTCCAATTCAGCTGAAGAAAGAATCTTCAAGGAGTCTTCAGGGATTCTTCGGTGAAGATTTTGGAGCCAATACGAAGACTATCATTTTCTCAAACTAGAGCATAGTCATTCATGTAATGATGGCTACCTCCGCGATTCCGAGGAAATCTTTGCAAGGGTCCTTTTTTGTTTTTTTTTTTTTTTGGGGCCCAGGGGTCCAATTCAGCTGAAGAAAGAATCTTCAAGGAGTCTTCAGGATTTTTCGGTGAAGATTTTGAGCCAATACGAAGACTATCATTTTCTCAAACTAGAGCATAGTCATTCATGTAATGATGGCTACCTCCGGCGATTCCGGAGGAAATCTTTTGTAAGGGGTCCTTTTTTTTTTTTTTTTTTGTGGGGCCCAGGGGTCCAATTCAGCTGAAGAAAGAATCTTCAAGGAGTCTTCAGGGATTCTTCGGTGAAGATTTTGCGCCAATACGAAGACTATCATTTTCTCAAACTAGAGCATAGTCATTCATGTAATGATGGCTACACCTCCGGCGATTCCGGAGGAAATCTTTGTAAGGGTCCTTTTTTTTTTTTTTTTTTTTTGGGGCCCAGGGGTCCAGTTCAGCTGAAGAAAGAATCTTCAAGGAGTCTTCAGGATTCTTCGTGAAGATTTTGGCGCCAATACGAAGACTATCATTTTCTCAAACTAGAGCATAGTCATTCATGTAATGATGGCTACCTCCGGCGATTCCGGAGGAAATCTTTGTAAGGGTCCTTTTTGTTTTTTTGTGAAGGGCCCAGGGGTCCAATTCAGCTGAAGAAAGAATCTTCAAGGAGTCTTCAGGATTCTTCAGTTCAGGTGAAGATTTTGGAGCCAATACGAAGACTATCATTTTTCAAACTAGAGCATAGTCATTCATGTAATGATGGCCACTCCGGCGATTCCGGAGGAAATCTTTGGTAAGGGGTCCTTTTTTTTTTTTTTTTTTTTTTTTGGGGCCCAGGGGTCCAGTTCAGCTGAAGAAAGAATCTTCAAGGAGTCTTCAGGATTCTTCGGTGAAGATTTTGGCAGCCAATACGAAGACTATCATTTCTCAAACTAGAGCATAGTCATTCATGTAATGATGGCCACCTCCGGCGATTCCGGAGGAAATCTTGGTAAGGGGTCCTTTTTTGTTTTTTTTGAAATCTTGGGGCCCAGGGGTCCAATTCAGCTGAAGAAAGAATCTTCAAGGAGTCTTCAGGGATTCTTCGTGAAGATTTTGGAGCCAATACGAAGACTATCATTTTCTCAAACTAGAGCATAGTCATTCATGTAATGATGGCTACCTCCGGCGATTCCGGAGGAAATCTTTGTAAGGGTCCTTTTTTTTTTTTTTTGGGGCCCAGGGGTCCAGTTCAGCTGAAGAAAGAATCTTCAAGGAGTCTTCAGGGATTCTTCTGGTGAAGATTTTGGAGCCAATACGAAGACTATCATTTTCTCAAACTAGAGCATAGTCATTCATGTAATGATGGCTACCTCCGGCGATTCCGAGGAAATCTTTGCAAGGGGTCCTTTTTTTTTTTTTTTTTTGGGGCCCAGGGTCCAGTTCAGCTGAAGAAAGAATCTTCAAGGAGTCTTCAGGGATTCTTCGGTGAAGATTTTGGAGCCAATACGAAGACTATCATTTTCTCAAACTAGAGCATAGTCATTCATGTAATGATGGCCACCTCCGGCGATTCCGGAGGAAATCTTTGTAAGGGTCCTTTTTTTTTTTTTTTTTTTTTTGTGGGGCCCAGGGGTCCAGTTCAGCTGAAGAAAGAATCTTCAAGGAGTCTTCAGGATTCTTTGGTGAAGATTTTGGAGCCAATATGAAGACTATCATTTTTCAAACTAGAGCATAGTCATTCATGTAATGATGGCTACCTCCGGCGATTCTGGAGGAAATCTTTGTAAGGGGTCCTTTTTTTTTTTTTTGTGGGGCCCAGGGGTCCAGTTCAGCTGAAGAAAGAATCTTCAAAGAGTCTTCAGGGATTCTTCGGTGAAGATTTTGAGCCAATACGAAGACTATCATTTTCTCAAACTAGAGCATAGTCATTCATGTAATGATGGCTACCTCCGGTGATTCAGGAGAAAATCTTTGGTAAGGGGTCCTTTTTTTTTTGTGGGGCCCAGGGGTCCAATTCAGCTGAAGAAAGAATCTTCAAGGAGTCTTCAGGATTCTTCGGTGAAGATTTTGGAGCCAATACGAAGACTATCATTTTCTCAAACTAGAGCATAGTCATTCATGTAATGATGGCTACCTCCGCGATTCCGGATTTGGAAATCTTTTTTTTTTTTTTTTGGTAAGGGTCCTGAAAAAGAATCTTTCAGGGATTTTTTTTTTTTTTAGAGGGGCCCAGTTATATAAATGGGTCCAGTTCAGCTGAAGAAAGAATCTTCAAGGAGTCTTCAGGATTCTTCGTGAAGATTTTGGAGCCAATATGAAGACTATCATTTTCAAACTAGAGCATAGTCATTCATGTAATGATGGCTACCTCCGGCGATTCCGGAGGAAATCTTTGTAAAGGGTCCTTTTGTTTTTTTTGTGGGGCCCAGGGGTCCAATTCAGCTGAAGAAAGAATCTTCAAGGAGTCTTCAGGATTCTTCGGTGAAGATTTTGGAGCCAATACGAAGACTATCATTTTCTCAAACTAGAGCATAGTCATTCATGTAATGATGGCTACCTCCGGCGATTCCGAGGAAATCTTTGTAAGGGTCCTTTTTTTTTTTTTTTTTTTTTTTGTGGGGCCCAGGGTCCAGTTCAGCTGAAGAAAGAATCTTCAAGGAGTCTTCAGGGATTCTTCGGTGAAGATTTTGGCGCCAATACGAAGACTATCATTTTCTCAAACTAGAGCATAGTCATTCATGTAATGATGGCCACCTCCGGCGATTCCGGAGGAAATCTTGGTAAGGGGTCCTTTTTTTTTTTTTTTTTTTTGTGGGGCCCAGGGTCCAGTTCAGCTGAAGAAAGAATCTTCAAGGAGTCTTCAGGGATTCTTCGGTGAAGATTTTGAGCCAATACGAAGACTATCATTTTCTCAAACTAGAGCATAGTCATTCATGTAATGATGGCTACCTCCGGCGATTCCGAGGAAATCTTGGTAAGGGTCCTTGTTTTTTTTTTTTTGTGGGGGCCCAGGGTCCAGTTCAGCTGAAGAAAGAATCTTCAAGGAGTCTTCAGGGATTCTTCGGTGAAGATTTTGGCGCCAATACGAAGACTATCATTTTCTCAAACTAGAGCATAGTCATTCATGTAATGATGGCCACCTCCGCGATTCCGGAGGAAATCTTTGTAAGGGTCCTTTTTTTTTTTTTTTTTTGGGGCCCAGGGGTCCAATTCAGCTGAAGAAAGAATCTTCAAGGAGTCTTCAGGGATTCTTCTGGTGAAGATTTTGGAGCCAACATGAAGACTATCATTTTCTCAAACTAGAGCATAGTCATTCATGTAATGATGGCTACCTCCGGCGATTCCGGAGGAAATCTTTGTAAGGGTCTTTGTTTTTTTTTTTTTTTGGGGCCCAAGGGTCCAGTTCAGCTGAAGAAAGAATCTTCAAGGAGTCTTCAGGGATTCTTCGGTGAAGATTTTGAGCCAATACGAAGACTATCATTTTCTCAAACTAGAGCATAGTCATTCATGTAATGATGGCCACCTCCGGCGATTCCGGAGGAAATCTTTTGTAAGGGGTCCTTTTTTTTTTTTTTTTTTTTTGTGGGGCCCAGGGGTCCAATTCAGCTGAAGAAAGAATCTTCAAGGAGTCTTCAGGGATTCTTCGGTGAAGATTTTGGCGCCAATACGAAGACTATCATTTTCTCAAACTAGAGCATAGTCATTCATGTAATGATGGCCACCTCCGGCGATTCCGGAGGAAATCTTTGGTAAGGGGTCCTTTTTTTTTTTTTTTGTGGGGCCCAGGGGTCCAATTCAGCTGAAGAAAGAATCTTCAAGGAGTCTTCAGGGATTCTTCGGTGAAGATTTTGGTGCCAATACGAAGACTATCATTTTTCTCAAACTAGAGCTTAGTCATTCATGTAATGATGGGTCCTCCGGCGATTCCGGAGGAAATCTTGTAGGGGGTCCATGTATGATTTGGAAATTTTTTTTTTTTTTTTTGGGGCCCAGGGGTCCAGTTCAGCTGAAGAAAGAATCTTCAAGGAGTCTTCAGGGATTCTTCATGAAGATTTTGGAGCCAATACGAAGACTATCATTTTTCAAACTAGAGCATAGTCATTCATGTAATGATGGTAGAACCTCCAGGCGATTCCGGAGCTGGAAATCTTTGGTAAGGGTCCTTTTTTTTTTTTTTTTGTTGGGCCCAGGGTCCAGTTCAGCTGAAGAAAGAATCTTCAAGGAGTCTTCAGGATTCTTCGGTGAAGATTTTGGAGCCAATACGAAGACTATCATTTTTCAAACTAGAGCATAGTCATTCATGTAATGATGGCTACCTCCGGCGATTCCGAGGAAATCTTGGTAAGGGGTCCTTTTTTTTTTTTTTTGTGGGGCCCAGGGGTCCATTCAGCTGAAGAAAGAATCTTCAAGGAGTCTTCAGGGATTCTTCGGTGAAGATTTTGGAGCCAATACGAAGACTATCATTTTCTCAAACTAGAGCATAGTCATTCATGTAATGATGGCTACCTCGGCGATTCCGGAGGAAATCTTTGGTAAGGGGTCCTTTTTTTTTTTTTTTTTTTGTGGGGCCCAGGGGTCCAGTTCAGCTGAAGAAAGAATCTTCAAGGAGTCTTCAGGATTCTTCGGTGAAGATTTTGGAGCCAATACGAAGACTATCATTTTCTCAAACTAGAGCATAGTCATTCATGTAATGATGGCTACCTCCGGCATTCCGGAGGAAATCTTTGGTAAGGGTCCTTTTTGTTTTTTTTTTTGTGGGGCCCAGGGGTCCAATTCAGCTGAAGAAAGAATCTTCAAGGAGTCTTCAGGGGATTCTTGGGTGAAGATTTTAGCCAATACGAAGACTATCATTTTCAAACTAGAGCATAGTCATTCATGTAATGATGGCTACCTCCGGCGATTCCGAGGAAATCTTTTGTAAGGGGTCCTTTTTTGTTTTTTTTTTTGGGGCCCAGGGGTCCAGTTCAGCTGAAGAAAGAATCTTCAAGGAGTCTTCAGGGGATTTTTCGGTGAAGATTTTGGGAGCCAATACGAAGACTATCATTTTCTCAAACTAGAGCATAGTCATTCATGTAATGATGGCCACCTCCGGCGATTCCGGAGGAAATCATTTGGTAAGGGGGAAGATTTTGTTAATACGAAGACTATCATTTTCAAACTTTTCATTTTTTTTTTGTGGGGCCCAGGGGTCCAATTCAGCTGAAGAAAGAATCTTCAAGGAGTCTTCAGGGATTCTTCGGGTGAAGATTTTGGAGCCAATACGAAGACTATCATTTTCTCAAACTAGAGCATAGTCATTCATGTAATGATGGCTACCTCCGCGATTCCTGGAGGAAATCTTTGTAAGGGGTCCTTTTTTTTGTTTTTTTTGTGGGGCCCAGGGGTCCAATTCAGCTGAAGAAAGAATCTTCAAGGAGTCTTCAGGATTTTTCGTGAAGATTTTGGCAGCCAATATGAAGACTATCATTTTCTCAAACTAGAGCATAGTCATTCATGTAATGATGGCCACCCGGCGATTCGAGGAAATCTTTGCAAGGGTCCTTGTTTTTTTTTTTTTTTTTTTTTTGGGGCCCAGGGGTCCAATTCAGCTGAAGAAAGAATCTTCAAGGAGTCTTCAGGATTCTTTGGTGAAGATTTTGGAGCCAATACGAAGACTATCATTTTCAAACTAGAGCATAGTCATTCATGTAATGATGGCCACTCCGCGATTCCGAGGAAATCTTTGTAAGGGGTCCTTTTGTTTTTTTTTTGTTTTTTTTTTTTTTTGTGGGGCCCAGGGGTCCAGTTCAGCTGAAGAAAGAATCTTCAAGGAGTCTTTAGGGATTCTGAGTTCGGTGAAGATTTTGGAGCCAATGAAGACTATCATTTTCTCAAACTAGAGCATAGTCATTCATGTAATGATGGCTACCTCCGCGATTCCGGAGGAAATCTTTGGTAAGGGGTGTTTTTTTTTTTTTTTGTGGGGCCCAGGGTCCAGTTCAGCTGAAGAAAGAATCTTCAAGGAGTCTTCAGGATTCTTCGGTGAAGATTTTGGAGCCAATATGAAGACTATCATTTTCTCAAACTAGAGCATAGTCATTCATGTATGATGGCTACCTCCGGCGATTCCGGAGGAAATCTTTGGTAAGGGGTCCTTTTTTTTTTTTTTTTTGGGGCCCAGGGGTCCAGTTCAGCTGAAGAAAGAATCTTCAAGGAGTCTTCAGGGATTCTTCGGTGAAGATTTTGGAGCCAATACGAAGACTATCATTTTCTCAAACTAGAGCATAGTCATTCATGTAATGATGGCTACTCCGGCGATTCCGGAGGAAATCTTTGCAAGGGGTCCTTTTTTTTTTTTTTGTGGGCCCAGGGTCCAGTTCAGCTGAAGAAAGAATCTTCAAGGAGTCTTCAGGGATTCTTCGGTGAAGATTTTGCGCCAATACGAAGACTATCATTTTCTCAAACTAGAGCATAGTCATTCATGTAATGATGGCTGAAGAAAGAATCCTCCGGCGATTCCGAGGAAATCTTGGTAAGGGGTCCTTTTTGTTTTTTTTTTGGGGCCCAGGGGTCCAATTCAGCTGAAGAAAGAATCTTCAAGGAGTCTTCAGGGATTCTTCGGTGAAGATTTTGGAGCCAATACGAAGACTATCATTTTCTCAAACTAGAGCATAGTCATTCATGTAATGATGGCTACCTCCGGCGATTCCGGAGGAAATCTTTGCAAGGGTCTTTTTTTTTTTTTTTTTTTTTTTTTTTGTGGGGCCCAGGGGTCCAGTTCAGCTGAAGAAAGAATCTTCAAGGAGTCTTGGGATTTTTCGGTGAAGATTTTGGAGCCAATACGAAGACTATCATTTTCTCAAACTAGAGCATAGTCATTCATGTAATGATGGCTACCTCCGCGGCGATTCCGGAGGAAATCTTTGGTAAGGGGTCCTTTTTTTTTTTTTTTTTGCGGGGCCTAGGGGTCCAATTCAGCTGAAGAAAGAATCTTCAAGGAGTCTTCAGGGATTTTTTCGGTGAAGATTTTGGAACCAATACGAAGACTATCATTTTCTCAAACTAGAGCATAGTCATTCATGTAATGATGGCTACCTCCTCGCGATTCCGGAGGAAATCTTTGTAAGGGGGTCCTTTTTTTTTTTTTTTTTTTTTGTGGGGCCCAGGGTCCAATTCAGCTGAAGAAAGAATCTTCAAGGAGTCTTCTGGGATTCTTCGGTGAAGATTTTGGCGCCAATACGAAGACTATCATTTTCAAACTAGAGCATAGTCATTCATGTAATGATGGCTACCCATTCCGCGATTCCAGGGGAGCTGGAAATCAAGGAGTCTTGGTAGGGGTCCAATTAAGACTTTTTTTTTTTTTTTGTGGGGCCAGCTATAGTAAATGGGGTCCAATTCAGCTGAAGAAAGAATCTTCAAGGAGTCTTCAGGATTCTTCGGTGAAGATTTTGGAGCCAATACGAAGACTATCATTTTTCAAACTAGAGCATAGTCATTCATGTAATGATGGCCACCTCCGGCGATTCCGGAGGGAAATCTTTGTAAGGGGTCCTTTTTTTTTTTTTTTTTGTGGGGCCCAGGGGTCCAGTTCAGCTGAAGAAAGAATCTTCAAGGAGTCTTCAGGGATTCTTCGGTGAAGATTTTGAGCCAATACGAAGACTATCATTTTCTCAAACTAGAGCATAGTCATTCATGTAATGATGGCTACCTCCGCGATTCCGGAGGAAATCTTTGGTAAGGGTCCTTTTTTGTTTTTTTTTTGTGGGGCCCAGGGGTCCAATTCAGCTGAAGAAAGAATCTTCAAGGAGTCTTCAGGATTCTTTCGTGAAGATTTTGGCGCCAATACGAAGACTATCATTTTCAAACTAGAGCATAGTCATTCATGTAATGATGGCTACCTCCGGTGATTCCGAGGAAATCTTGGTAAGGGGTCCTTTTTGTTTTTTTTTTTTTTTTGGGGCCCAGGGGTCCAATTCAGCTGAAGAAAGAATCTTCAAGGAGTCTTCAGGGATTCGGTGAAGATTTTGGAGCCAATGAAGACTATCATTTTTCAAACTAGAGCTTTTAGTCATTCATGTAATGATGGCACTTTCCGGCGATTCCGGCGGAAAATCTTTGGTAGGGGGTCCTTGTTTTTTTTGCTGGGCCCAGGGTCCAGTTCAGCTGAAGAAAGAATCTTCAAGGAGTCTTCAGGATTCTTCGGTGAAGATTTTGGCGCCAATACGAAGACTATCATTTTCTCGAACTGAGCGCATTGGTTCATAATGATGGCCACTCGGCGATTCGAGGAAATCTTTGGTAAGGGGTCCTTTATTTTTTTGTGGGGCCCAGGGTCCAATTCAGTTGAAGAAAGAATCTTTCAAGGAGTCT
>NW_027100728.1:1122009-1138010 GCF_040412425.1 Macrobrachium rosenbergii
CACAAAAAAAAAAAAGGACCCCTTACCAAAGATTTCCTCCGAATCGCCGGAGGTGGCCATCATTACATGAATGACTATGCTCTAGTTTGAGAAAATAATAGTCTTCATATTGGCTCCAAAATCCTCACAAAAGATTCTATGAAGACTCCTTCAAGATTCTTTCTTCAGCAATATAACAGGTGTCATTTTTCAATTTCAAGGGTAATTTCTACCATTTATATAGCTGGTAGCCTTTAATGACTATGCTCTAGTTTGAGAAAATGATAGTCTTCGTATTGGCGCCAAAATCTTCACCGAAAATCCCTGAAGACTCCTTTGAAGATTCTTTCTTCAACTGAATTGGACCCTGGGCCCCACAAAAAAAAAAAAAGGACCCTTACAAAGATTTCCTCCGAATCGCCGGAGGTGGCCATCATTACATGAATGACTATGCTCTAGTTTGAGAAAAGGATAGTCTTCGTATTGGCGCCAAAATCTTCACCGAAGAATCCCTGAAGACTCCTGAAGATTCTTTCTTCAGCTGAATTGGACCCTGGGCCCCACAAAAAAAAAAAAAGGACCCTTTACTAAAGATTTCTCCGAATCACCGGAGGTGGCCATCATTACATGAATGACAATGCTCTAGTTTGAGAAAATGATAGTCTTCGTATTGGCGCCAAAATCTTCACTGATGAATCCCTGAAGACTCCTTGAAGATTCTTTCTTCAGCTGAATTGGACCCTGGGCCCGACAAAAAAAAAACAAAAAGGACCTCTTACCAAAGATTTCCTCCGAATCGCCGGAGGTGGCCATCATTACATGAATGACTATGCTCTAGTTTGAGAAAATGATAGTCTTTGTATTGGCGCCAAAATCTTCACTGAAGAATCCCTGAAGACTCCTTGAAAGATTCTTTCTTCAGCTGAATTGGACCCCTGGGCCCCACAAAAAAACAAAAAAAAAAAGGACCCCTTACCAAAGATTTCTCCGAATCGCCGGAGGTGGCCATCATTACATGAATGACTATGCTCTAGTTTGAGAAAATGATAGTCTTCGTATTGGCGCCAAAATCTTCACTGAAGAATCCCTGAAGACTCCGTGAAGATTCTTTCTTCAGCTGAGTTGGACCCTGGGCCCCAAAAAAAAAAAAAAAAGGACCCTTACTAAAGATTTCCTCCGAATCACCGGAGGTGGCCATCATTACATGAATGACTATGCTCTAGTTTGAGAAAATGATAGTCTTCGTATTGGCGCCAAAATCTTCACTGAAGAATCCTGAAGACTCCTTGAAGATTCTTTCTTCAGCTGAATTGGACCCCTGGGCCCCACAAAAAAACAAAAAGGACCCTTTACCAAAGATTTCCTCCGAATCGCCGGAAGTGGCCATCATTACAAGAATGACTTTGCTCTAGTTTGAGAAAATGATAGTCTTCGTACTGGCGCCAAAATCTTCACTGAAGAATCCCTGAAGACTCCTTGAAGATTCTCTCTTCAGCTGAATTGGACCCTGGGCCCTACAAAAAAAACAAAAAGGACCGTTACAAAAATTTCCTCCGGAATCGCCGGAGGTGGCCATCATTACATGAATGACTATGCTCTAGTTTGAGAAAATAATAGTCTTCATATTAGAATATGCCAAAATCACCACGCAAGGGTCCTGAAGACTTGATTCTTCCCCACAGTATAACAGGTGTCACCTTTCAATTTCAAAGGTAATTTCCGATTTATATAGCTGGTAGCATTACATGAATTATTCTATAGTTTGAGAAATGATAGTCTCCGTATTAAGTGCCAAAATCTTTCACTGAAGAATCCCTGAAGACTCCTTGAAGATTCTTTCTTCAGCTGAATTGGACCCTGGGCCCCACAAAAAACAAAAGGACCCCTTACTAAAGATTTCTCCGAATCGCCGGGAGGTGGCCATCATTACATGAGTGACTATGCTCTAGTTTGAGAAAATGATATCTTTCGTATTGGCGCCAAAATTCTCACTGAAGAATCCTCAAGACCTTGAAGATTTTCAGCTGAATTGGACCCTGGGCCCCACAAAAAAAAAAAAAAACAAAAAGGACCCTCATTTCAAACATTCGAACTGAGGTGGCCATCATTACATGAATGACTATGCTCTAGTTTGAAAAATGATAGTCTTCGTATTGGCGCCAAAATCTTCACCGAAGAATCCCTGAAGACTCCTTGAAGATTCTTTCTTCAGCTGAATTGGACCCCTGGGCCCCACAAAAAAAAAAAAAAAAAAAGGACCCCTTACAAAGATTTCCTCCGGAATCGCCGGAGGTGGCCATCATTACATGAATGACTATGCTCTAGTTTGAGAAAATGATAGTCTTCGTATTGGCTCCAAAATCTTCACCGAAGAATCCCTGAAGACTCCTTGAAGATTCTTTCTTCAGCTGAATTGGACCCCTGGGCCCCACAAAAAAAAAAAAAAAAAACCCCCTTACCAAAGATTTCCTCGGAATCGCCGGAGGTGTCCATCATTACATGAATGACTATGCTCTAGTTTGAGAAAATGATAGTCTTCATATTGGCTCCAAAATCTCACCCAAGATTCCCTGAAGACTCCTTGAAGATTCTTTCTTCAGCTGAATTGGACCCCTGGTGTCATTTTTCAAAAAAAAAAAAAAAACCCCTTTCTACCATTTCCTCCGGAATCGCTGGAGGTGCCCATCATTACATGAATGACTATGCTCTAGTTTGAGAAAATGATAGTCTTCGTATTGGCGCCAAAATCTTCACCGAAAAATCCCTGAAGACTCCTTGAAGATTCTTTCTTCAGCTGAATTGGACCCCTGGGCCCCACAAAAAAAAAAAAAAAAGGACCCCTTACCAAAGATTTCCTCCGGAATCGCCGGAGGTAGCCATCATTACATGAATGACTATGCTCTAGTTTGAGAAAATGATAGTCTTCGTATTGGCGCCAAAATCTTCACCGAAGAATCCCTGAAGACTCCTTGAAGATTCTTTCTTCAGCTGAATTGGACCCCTGGGCCCCACAAAAAAAAAAAAAAAGACCCTTACAAAGATTTCCTCCGGAATCACCGGAGGTGGCCATCATTACATGAATGACTATGCTCTAGTTTGAGAAAATGATAGTCTTCGTATTGGCTCCAAAATCTTCACCGAAGAATCCCTGAAGACTCCTTGAAGATTCTTTCTTCAGCTGAATTGGACCCCTGGGCCCCACAAAAAAAAAAAAAAAAGGACCCCTTACCAAAGATTTCCTCCGGAATCGCCGGAGGTGGCCATCATTACATGAATGACTATGCTCTAGTTTGAGAAAATGATAGTCTTCGTATTGGCTCCAAAATCTTCACCGAAGAATCCCTGAAGACTCCTTGAAGATTCTTTCTTCAGCTGAATTGGACCCCTGGGCCCCAAAAAAAAAAAAAAAAAAAAAAGGACCCCTTACCAAAGATTTCATCCGGAATCGCCGGAGGTGGCCATCATTACATGAATGACTATGCTCTAGTTTGAGAAAATGATAGTCTTCGTATTGTCTCCAAAATCTTCACCGAAGAATCCCTGAAGACTCCTTGAGGATTCTTTTTTCACCTGAATTGGACCCCTGGGCCCCACAAAAAAAACAAAAAAGGACCCCTTACCAAAGATTTCCTCCGGAATCGCCGGAGGTAGCCATCATTACATGAATGACTATGCTCTAGTTTGAGAAAATGATAGTCTTCGTATTGGCTCCAAAATCTTCACCGAAGAATCCCTGAAGACTCCTTGAAGATTCTTTCTTCAGCTGAATTGGACCCCTGGGCCCCAAAAAAAAAAAAAAAGGACCCCTTACAAAGATTTCCTCCGGAATCGCCGGAGGTGGCCATCATTACATGAATGACTATGCTCTAGTTTGAGAAAATGATAGTCTTCGTATTGGCTCCAAAATCTTCACCGAAGATTCCCTGAAGACTCCTTGAAGATTCTTTCTTCAGCTGTAAACAGGACCCATTTTTCAAAAAAAAAAAAAAAAAAAAAATGGACCCCTTCTAAAGATTTAATAGCTGGTAGCATCATTACATGAATGACTATGCTCTAGTTTTAGAAAATGATAGTCTTCATATTGGCGCCAAAATCTTCACCGAAGAATCTCTGAAGACTCCTTGAAGATTCTTTCTTCAGCTGAATTGGACCCCTGGGCCCCACAAAAAAAAAAAAAAAAAAAAGGACCCCTTACCAAAGATTTCCTCCGGAATCGCCGGAGGTGGCCATCATTACATGAATGACTATGCTCTAGTTTGAGAAAATGATAGTCTTCGTATTGGCGCCAAAATCTTCACCAAAGAATCCCTGAAGACTCCTTGAAGATTCTTTCTTCAGCTGAATTGGACCCCTGGGCCCCACAAAAAAAAAAAAAAAAAAAAAGGACCCCTTACAAAGATTTCCTCCGAATCGCCGGAGGTAGCCATCATTACATGAATGACTATGCTCTAGTTTGAGAAAATGATAGTCTTCGTATTGGCTCCAAAATCTTCACCGAAGAATCCCTGAAGACTCCTTGAAGATTCTTTCTTCAGCTGAATTGGACCCCTGGGCCCCAGAAAAAAAAAAAGGACCCCCTTACCAAAGATTTCCTCCGGAATCGCCGGAGGTGGCCATCATTACATGAATGACTATGCTCTAGTTTGAGAAAATGATAGTCTTCGTATTGGCTCCAAAATCTTCACCGAAGAATCCCTGAAGACTCCTTGAAGATTCTTTCTTCAGCTGAATTGGACCCCTGGGCCCCAAAAAAAAAAAAAAAAAGACCCCTTACCAAAGATTTCCTCCGGAATCGCCGGAGGTGGCCATCATTACATGAATGACTATGCTCTAGTTTGAGAAAATGATAGTCTTCGTATTGGCTCCAAAATCTTCACCGAAGAATCCCTGAAGACTCCTTGAAGATTCTTTCTTCAGCTGAATTGGACCCCTGGGCCCCACAAAAAAAAAAAAAAAGACCCCTTACCAAAGATTTCCTCCGGAATCGCCGGAGGTGGCCATCATTACATGAATGACTATGCTCTAGTTTGAGAAAATGATAGTCTTCATATTGGCTCCAAAATCTCACCCAAGAATCCCTGAAGACTCCTTGAAGATTCTTTCTTCAGCTGAATTGGACCCCTGGGCCCATTTTCAAAAAAAAAAAAAAAAAAAAAAAAAGGGACCCCTACCAAAGATTTCCTCCGGAATCGCTGGTAGCCATCATTACATGAATGACTATGCTCTAGTTTGAGAAAATGATAGTCTTCGTATTGGCGCCAAAATCTTCACCGAAGAATCCCTGAAGACTCCTTGAAGATTCTTTCTTCAGCTGAATTGGACCCCTGGGCCCCACAAAAAAAAAAAAAAAAGGACCCCTTACAAAAGATTTCCTCCGGAATCGCCGGAGGTGGCCATCATTACATGAATGACTATGCTCTAGTTTGAGAAAATGATAGTCTTCGTATTGGCTCCAAAATCTTCACCGAAGAATCCCTGAAGACTCCTTGAAGATTCTTTCTTCAGCTGAATTGGACCCCTGGGCCCCACAAAAAAAAAAAAAAAAAGACCCCTACAAAGATTTCCTCCGGAATCGCCGGAGGTAGCCATCATTACATGAATGACTATGCTCTAGTTTGAGAAAATGATAGTCTTCGTATTGGCTCCAAAATCTTCACCGAAGAATCCCTGAAGACTCCTTGAAGATTCTTTCTTCAGCTGAATTGGACCCCTGGGCCCCACAAAAAAAAAAAAAAGGACCCCTTACCAAAGATTTCCTCCGGAATCGCCGGAGGACCCATCATTACATGAATGACTAAGCTCTAGTTTGAGAAAATGATAGTCTTCGTATTGGCGCCAAAATCTTCACCGAAGAATCCCTGAAGACTCCTTGAAGATTCTTTCTTCAGCTGAATTGGACCCCTGGGCCCCACAAAAAAAAAAAAAAAGGACCCCTTACCAAGATTTCCTCCGGAATCGCCGGAGGTAGCCATCATTACATGAATGACTATGCTCTAGTTTGAGAAAATGATAGTCTTCGTATTGGCTCCAAAATCTTCACCGAAGAATCCCTGAAGACTCCTTGAAGATTCTTTCTTCAGCTGAATTGGACCCCTGGGCCCCACAAAAAAAAAACAAAAAAAGATCCCTTACCAAAGATTTCCTCCGGAATCGCCGGAGGTGGCCATCATTACATGAATGACTATGCTCTAGTTTGAGAAAATGATAGTCTTCGTATTGGCCCCAAAATCTTCACCGAAGAATCCCTGAAGACTCCTTGAAGATTCTTTCTTCAGCTGAATTGGACCCCTGGGCCCCAAAAAAAAAAAAAAAAAAAAAAAGGACCCCTTACCAAAGATTTCCTCCGGAATCGCCGGAGGTGGCCATCATTACATGAATGACTATGCTCTAGTTTGAGAAAATGATAGTCTTCGTATTGGCTCCAAAATCTTCACCCAAGATTCCCTGAAGACTCCTTGAAGATTCTTTCTTCAGCTGAATAACCCCTGGGCCCCAAAAAAAAAAAAAAAACCCCCCTTTCTAAATTTCCTCCGGAATCGCTGGAGTAGCCATCATTACATGAATGACTATGCTCTAGTTTGAAAAATGATAGTCTTCGTATTGGCTCCAAAATCTTCACCGAAGAATCCTGAAGACTCCTTGAAGATTCTTTCTTCAGCTGAATTGGACCCCTGGGCCCCAAAAAAAAAAAAAAAAAAAAAAGACCCTTACCAAAGATTTCCTCCGGAATCGCCGGAGGTGGCCATCATTACATGAATGACTATGCTCTAGTTTGAGAAAATGATAGTCTTCGTATTGGCTCCAAAATCTTCACCGAGAATCCCTGAAGACTCCTTGAAGATTCTTTCTTCAGCTGAATTGGACCCCTGGGCCCCAAAAAAAAAAAAAAAAAGGACCCCTTACCAAAGATTTCCTCCGGAATCGCCGGAGGTGGCCATCATTACATGAATGACTATGCTCTAGTTTGAGAAAATGATAGTCTTCGTATTGGCTCCAAAATCTTCACCGAAGAATCCCTGAAGACTCCTTGAAGATTCTTTCTTCAGCTGAATTGGACCCCTGGGCCCCAAAAAAAAAAAAAAAAAAAAAAAAAAAAGGACCCCTTACAAAGATTTCCTCCGGAATCGCCGGAGGTGGCCATCATTACATGAATGACTATGCTCTAGTTTGAGAAAATGATAGTCTTCGTATTGGCTCCAAAATCTTCACCGAAGAATCCCTGAAGACTCCTTGAAGATTCTTTCTTCAGCTGAATTGGACCCCTGGGCCCCACAAAAAAAAAAAAAAAGGACCCCTTACCAAAGATTTCCTCCGGAATCGCCGGAGGTAGCCATCATTACATGAATGACTATGCTCTAGTTTGAGAAAATGATAGTCTTCGTATTGGCTCCAAAATCTTCACCAAAGAATCCCTGAAGACTCCTTGAAGATTCTTTCTTCAGCTGAATTGGACCCCTGGGCCCCACAAAAAAAAAAAAAAAAAAAGGACCCATTACAAAGATTTCCTCCGGAATCGCCGGAGGTAGCCATCATTACATGAATGACTATGCTCTAGTTTGAGAAAATGATAGTCTTCGTATTGGCGCCAAAATCTTCACCGAAGAATCCCTGAAGACTCCTTGAAGATTCTTTCTTCAGCTGAATTGGACCCCTGGGCCCCACAAAAAAAAAAAAAGGACCCCTTACCAAAGATTTCCTCCGGAATCGCCGGAGGTGGCCATCATTACATGAATGACTATGCTCTAGTTTGAGAAAATGATAGTCTTCGTATTGGCTCCAAAATCTTCACCGAAGAATCCTGAAGACTCCTTGAAGATTCTTTCTTCAGCTGAATTGGACCCCTGGGCCCCAAAAAAAAAAAAAAAAAAGGACCCCTTACCAAAGATTTCCTCCGGAATCGCCGGAGGTGGCCATCATTACATGAATGACTATGCTCTAGTTTGAGAAAATGATAGTCTTCATATTGGCTCCAAAATCTTCACCGAAGAATCCCTGAAGACTCCTTGAAGATTCTTTCTTCAGCTGAATAACCCCTGGGCCCCATTTTTCAAAAAAAAAAAACCCCCTTACCAAAGATTTCCTCCGGAATCGCTAGGTAGCCATCATTACATGAATGACTATGCTCTAGTTTGAGAAAATGATAGTCTTCGTATTGGCGCCAAAATCTTCACCGAAGAATCCCTGAAGACTCCTTGAAGATTCTTTCTTCAGCTGAATTGGACCCCTGGGCCCCACAAAAAAAAAAAAAAAAAAAAAAAGGACCCCTTACCAAAGATTTCCTCCGGAATCGCCGGAGGTGGCCATCATTACATGAATGACTATGCTCTAGTTTGAGAAAATGATAGTCTTCGTATTGGCTCCAAAATCTTCACCGAAGAATCCCTGAAGACTCCTTGAAGATTCTTTCTTCAGCTGAATTGGACCCCTGGGCCCCAAAAAAAAAAAAAAAAAAAAAAAAAAATGACCCCTTACAAAGATTTCCTCCGGAATCGCCGGAGGTGGCCATCATTACATGAATGACTATGCTCTAGTTTGAGAAAATGATAGTCTTCGTATTGGCTCCAAAATCTTCACCGAAGAATCCCTGAAGACTCCTTGAAGATTCTTTCTTCAGCTGAATTGGACCCCTGGGCCCCAAAAAAAAAAAAAAAAAAAAGACCCCTTACCAAAGATTTCCTCCGGAATCGCCGGAGGTGGCCATCATTACATGAATGACTATGCTCTAGTTTGAGAAAATGATAGTCTTCGTATTGGCTCCAAAATCTTCACCGAAGAATCCCTGAAGACTCCTTGAAGATTCTTTCTTCAGCTGAATTGGACCCCTGGGCCCCAAAAAAAAAAAAAAAAAAAAAAGGACCCCTTACCAAAGATTTCCTCCGAATCGCGGGAGGTAGCCATCATTACATGAATGACTATGCTCTAGTTTGAGAAAATGATAGTCTTCGTATTGGCTCCAAAATCTTCACTGAAGAATCCCTGAAGACTCCTTGAAGATTCTTTCTTCAGCTGAATTGGACCCCTGGGCCCCAAAAAAAAAAAAAAAGGACCCTTACCAAAGATTTCCTCCGGAATCGCCGGAGGTAGCCATCATTACATGAATGACTATGCTCTAGTTTGAGAAAATGATAGTCTTCGTATTGGCGCCAAAATCTTCACCGAAGAATCCCTGAAGACTCCTTGAAGATTCTTTCTTCAGCTGAATTGGACCCTGGGCCCCCAAAAAAAAAAAAAAAAAAGGACCCCTTACCAAAGATTTCCTCCGGAATCGCCGGAGGTGGCCATCATTACATGAATGACTATGCTCTAGTTTGAGAAAATGATAGTCTTCGTATTGGCTCCAAAATCTTCACCGAAGAATCCCTGAAGACTCCTTGAAGATTCTTTCTTCAGCTGAATTGGACCCCTGGGCCCCACAAAAAAAAAAAAAAAAAGGACCCCTTACCAAAGATTTCCTCCGGAATCGCCGGAGGTGGCCATCATTACATGAATGACTATGCTCTAGTTTGAGAAAATGATAGTCTTCATATTGGCTCCAAAATCTTCACCGAAATCCCTGAAGACTCCTTGAAGATTCTTTCTTCAGCTGAACTGGACCCCAGGCCCCATTTTTCAAAAAAAAAAAAATTTCTACCCAAGATTTCCTCCGGAATCGCTGGAGGTAGCCATCATTACATGAATGACTATGCTCTAGTTTGAGAAAATGATAGTCTTCGTATTGGCGCCAAAATCTTCACCGAAGAATCCCTGAAGACTCCTTGAAGATTCTTTCTTCAGCTGAATTGGACCCCTGGGCCCCACAAAAAAAAAAAAAAGGACCCCTTACCAAAGATTTCCTCCGGAATCGCCGGAGGTGGCCATCATTACATGAATGACTATGCTCTAGTTTGAGAAAATGATAGTCTTCGTATTGGCTCCAAAATCTTCACCGAAGAATCCCTGAAGACTCCTTGAAGATTCTTTCTTCAGCTGAATTGGACCCCTGGGCCCCACAAAAAAAAAAAAAAAAAAAAAAAAAAAAAAGGACCCCTTAAAGATTTCCTCCGGAATCGCCGGAGGTAGCCATCATTACATG
This sequence comes from Macrobrachium rosenbergii, assembly GCF_040412425.1. Classification (NCBI taxonomy): domain Eukaryota; kingdom Metazoa; phylum Arthropoda; class Malacostraca; order Decapoda; family Palaemonidae; genus Macrobrachium; species Macrobrachium rosenbergii. The sequence goes on from NW_027100728.1 coordinate 1,132,061, forward strand.
AATGACTATGCTCTAGTTTGAGAAAATGATAGTCTTCGTATTGGCTCCAAAATCTTCACCGAAGAATCCCTGAAGACTCCTTGAAGATTCTTTCTTCAGCTGAATTGGACCCCTGGGCCCCAAAAAAAAAAAAAAAAAAAGGACCCCTTACCAAAGATTTCCTCCGGAATCGCCGGAGGTAGCCATCATTACATGAATGACTATGCTCTAGTTTGAGAAAATGATAGTCTTCGTATTGGCTCCAAAATCTTCACCGAAGAATCCCTGAAGACTCCTTGAAGATTCTTTCTTCAGCTGAATTGGACCCCTGGGCCCCACAAAAAAAAAAAAAAAAAGGACCCCTTACCAAAAAGATTTCCTCCGAATCGCCGGAGGTAGCCATCATTACATGAATGACTATGCTCTAGTTTGAGAAAATGATAGTCTTCGTATTGGTGCCAAAATCTTCACCGAAGAATCCCTGAAGACTCCTTGAAGATTCTTTCTTCAGCTGAATTGGACCCCTGGGCCCCCACAAAAAAAAAAAAAAAAAAAAAAAGGACCCCTTACCAAAGATTTCCTCCGGAATCGCCGGAGGTGGCCATCATTACATGAATGACTATGCTCTAGTTTGAGAAAATGATAGTCTTCGTATTGGCTCCAAAATCTTCACCGAAGAATCCCTGAAGACTCCTTGAAGATTCTTTCTTCAGCTGAATTGGACCCCTGGGCCCCACAAAAAAAAAACAAAAAGGACCCCTTACCAAAGATTTCCTCCGGAATCGCCGGAGGTGGCCATCATTACATGAATGACTATGCTCTAGTTTGAGAAAATGATAGTCTTCGTATTGGCTCCAAAATCTTCACCGAGGAATCCCTGAAGACTCCTTGAAGATTCTTTCTTCAGCTGAATTGGACCCCTGGGCCCCACAAAAAAAAAAAAAAGGACCCTTACAAAAGATTTCCTCCGGAATCGCCGGAGGTGGCCATCATTACATGAATGACTATGCTCTAGTTTGAGAAAATGATAGTCTTCGTATTGGCGCCAAAATCTTCACCGAAGAATCCCTGAAGACTCCTTGAAGATTCTTTCTTCAGCTGAATTGGACCCCTGGGCCCCACAAAAAAAAAAAAAAAAAAAAAAGGACCCCTTACCAAAGATTTCCTCCGGAATCGCCGGAGGTGGCCATCATTACATGAATGACTATGCTCTAGTTTGAGAAAATGATAGTCTTCGTATTGGCTCCAAAATCTTCACCGAAGAATCCCTGAAGACTCCTTGAAGATTCTTTCTTCAGCTGAATTGGACCCCTGGGCCCCAAAAAAAAAAAAAAAAAAAAGGACCCCTTACCAAAGATTTCCTCCGGAATCGCCGGAGGTGGCCATCATTACATGAATGACTATGCTCTAGTTTGAGAAAATGATAGTCTTCGTATTGGCGCCAAAATCTTCACCGAAGAATCCCTGAAGACTCCTTGAAGATTCTTTCTTCAGCTGAATTGGACCCCTGGGCCCCAAAAAAAAAAAAAAAAAAAACCCCTTACCAAAGATTTCCTCCGGAATCGCGGAGGTGGCCATCATTACATGAATGACTATGCTCTAGTTTGAAAAATGATAGTCTTCGTATTGGCTCAAAATCTTCACCGAAGAATCCCTGAAGACTCCTTGAAGATTCTTTCTTCAGCTGAATTGGACCCCTGGGCCCCACAAAAAAAAAAAAAAAAAAAAAAAAAAAAAAGGACCCCTTACAAAAGATTTCCTCCGGAATCGCCGGAGGTAGCATCATTACATGAATGACTATGCTCTAGTTTGAGAAAATGATAGTCTTCATATTGGCTCCAAAATCTTCACCCAAGAATCCCTGAAGACTCCTTGAAGATTCTTTCTTCAGCTGAACTGGACCCCTGGGCCATTTTCAAAAAAAAAAAAAGACCCCTTCAAAGATTTCCTCCGGAATCGCTGGTAGCCATCATTACATGAATGACTATCTCTAGTTTGAGAAAATGATAGTCTTCGTATTGGCTCCAAAATCTTCACCGAAAGAATCCCTGAAGACTCCTTGAAGATTCTTTCTTCAGCTGAATTGGACCCCTGGGCCCCACAAAAAAAAAAAAAAAGGACCCCTTACCAAAGATTTCCTCCGGAATCGCCGGAGGTAGCCATCATTACATGAATGACTATGCTCTAGTTTGAGAAAATGATAGTCTTCGTATTGGCTCCAAAATCTTCACCGAAGAATCCTGAAGACTCCTTGAAGATTCTTTCTTCAGCTGAACTGGACCCTGGGCCCCAAAAAAAAAAAAAAAAAAAAACCCCTTACCAAAGATTTCCTCCGGAATCGCCGGAGGTGGCCATCATTACATGAATGACTATGCTCTAGTTTGAGAAAATGATAGTCTTCGTATTGGCTCCAAAATCTTCACCGAAGAATCCCTGAAGACTCCTTGAAGATTTTTTCTTCAGCTGAATTGGACCCCTGGGCCCCACAAAAAAAAAAAAAAAAAAAAAAGGACCCCTTACCAAAGATTTCCTCCGGAATCGCCGGAGGTAGCCATCATTACATGAATGACTATGCTCTAGTTTGAGAAAATGATAGTCTTCGTATTGGCGCCAAAATCTTCACCGAAGAATCCCTGAAGACTCCTTGAAGATTCTTTCTTCAGCTGAATTGGACCCCTGGGCCCCAAAAAAAAAAAAAAAAAAAAAGGACCCTTACCAAAGATTTCCTCCGGAATCGCCGGAGGTGGCCATCATTACATGAATGACTATGCTCTAGTTTGAGAAAATGATAGTCTTCGTATTGGCTCCAAAATCTTCACCGAAGAATCCCTGAAGACTCCTTGAAGATTCTTTCTTCAGCTGAATTGGACCCCTGGGCCCCACAAAAAAAAAAAAAAAAAAAAAAAGGACCCCTTACAAAGATTTCCTCCGGAATCGCCGGAGGTGGCCATCATTACATGAATGACTATGCTCTAGTTTGAGAAAATGATAGTCTTCGTATTGGCTCCAAAATCTTCACCGAAGAATCCCTGAAGACTCCTTGAAGATTCTTTCTTCAGCTGAACTGGACCCCTGGGCCCAAAAAAAAAAAAAAAAAAAAGGACCCCTTTTCAAAGATTTCCTCCGAATCGCTGAGGTAGCCATTACATGAATGATGACTCTAGTTTGAGAAAATGATAGTCTTCGTATTGGCTCCAAAATCTTCACCGAAGAATCCCTGAAGACTCCTTGAAGATTCTTTCTTCAGCTGAACTGGACCCCTGGGCCCCACAAAAAAAAAAAAAAAAAAACCCCCTTACAAAAGATTTCCTCCGGAATCGCCGGAGGTAGCCATCATTACATGAATGACTATGCTCTAGTTTGAGAAAATGATAGTCTTCGTATTGGCTCCAAAATCTTCACCGAAGAATCCCTGAAGACTCCTTGAAGATTCTTTCTTCAGCTGAATTGGACCCCTGGGCCCCACAAAAAAAAAAAAAAAAAAAAAAAAGGACCCCTTACCAAAGATTTCCTCCGGAATCGCCGGAGGTAGCCATCATTACATGAATGACTATGCTCTAGTTTGAGAAAATGATAGTCTTCGTATTGGCTCCAAAATCTTCACCGAAGAATCCCTGAAGACTCCTTGAAGATTCTTTCTTCAGCTGAATTGGACCCCTGGGCCCCACAAAAAAAAAAAAAAAAAAACCCCTTACAAAGATTTCCTCCGGAATCGCCGGAGGTGGCCATCATTACATGAATGACTATGCTCTAGTTTGAGAAAATGATAGTCTTCGTATTGGCTCCAAAATCTTCACCGAAGAATCCCTGAAGACTCCTTGAAGATTCTTTCTTCAGCTGAATTGGACCCCTGGGCCCCACAAAAAAAAAAAAAAAAAAAAAACCCCCTTACCAAAGATTTCCTCCGGAATCGCCGGAGGTGGCCATCATTACATGAATGACTATGCTCTAGTTTGAGAAAATGATAGTCTTCGTATTGGCTCCAAAATCTTCACCGAAGAATCCCTGAAGACTCCTTGAAGATTCTTTCTTCAGCTGAATTGGACCCCTGGGCCCCACAAAAAAAAAAAAAAAAAAACCCCTTACAAAAGATTTCCTCCGGAATCGCCGGAGGTAGCCATCATTACATGAATGACTATGCTCTAGTTTGAGAAAATGATAGTCTTCGTATTGGCTCCAAAATCTTCACCGAAAGAATCCCTGAAGACTCCTTGAAGATTCTTTCTTCAGCTGAAACTGGACCCATTTTTCCCAAAAAAAAAAAAAAAAAAGGACCCTTTCAAAGATTTCCTCCGGAATCGCGGAGGTGTCCATCATTACATGAATGACTATGCTCTAGTTTGAAAAATGATAGTCTTCGTATTGGCTCCAAAATCTTCACCGAAGAATCCCTGAAGACTCTTGAAGATTCTTTCTTCAGAAATTGGACTGCGGGCCCCACAAAAAAAAAAAAAAACTCAAAATTCTTTCTCTTCATATGTAAAATTAACAAAAAACTTTTGAATCAGCTGAAGGGACCCCTGGCCCCCAAAAAAAAAAAAAAAAAAAAGACCCCTTACCAAAGATTTCCTCCGGAATCGCGGAGGTGGCCATCATTACATGAATGACTATGCTCTAGTTTGAAAAATGATAGTCTTCGTATTGGCTCCAAAATCTTCACCGAAGAATCCCTGAAGACTCTTTGAAGATTCTTTCTTCAGCTGAATTGGACCCCTGGGCCCCAAAAAAAAAAAAAAAAAGGACCCCTTTGAAAGATTTCCTCCGGAATCGCTAAGAGTAGCCATCATTACATGAATGACTATGCTCTAGTTTGAGAAAATGATAGTCTTCCTGGCTCAAAATCTTCACCAAGATTCCCTGAAGACTCCTTGAAGATTCTTTCTTCAGCTGAATTGGACCCCTGGGCCCCAAAAAAAAAAAAAAAAATTTACCAAAGATTTCCTCCGGAATCGCCGGAGGTGATCATTACATGAATGACTATGCTCTAGTTTGAGAAAATGATAGTCTTCGTATTGGCTCCAAAATCTTCACCGAAGAATCCCTGAAGACTCCTTGAAGATTCTTTCTTCAGCTGAATTGGACCCCTGGGCCCCAAAAAAAAAAAAAAAAAAAAGGACCCCCTTACCAAAGATTTCCTCCGGAATCGCCGGAGGTAGCCATCATTACATGAATGACTATGCTCTAGTTTGAGAAAATGATAGTCTTCGTATTGGCTCCAAAATCTTCACCGAAGAATCCCTGAAGACTCCTTGAAGATTCTTTCTTCAGCTGAATTGGACCCCTGGGCCCCACAAAAAAAAAAAAAAAAGGACCCCTTACAAAAAGATTTCCTCCGGAATCGCCGGAGGTGGCCATCATTACATGAATGACTATGCTCTAGTTTGAGAAAATGATAGTCTTCGTATTGGCTCCAAAATCTTCACCGAAGAATCCTGAAGACTCCTTGAAGATTCTTTCTTCAGCTGAATTGGACCCCTGGGCCCCACAAAAAAAAAAAAAAAAAAAGGACCCCTTACCAAAGATTTCCTCCGGAATCGCCGGAGGTGGCCATCATTACATGAATGACTATGCTCTAGTTTGAGAAAATGATAGTCTTCGTATTGGCTCCAAAATCTTCACCGAAGAATCCCTGAAGACTCCTTGAAGATTCTTTCTTCAGCTGAATTGGACCCCTGGGCCCCACAAAAAAAAAAAAAAAAAAGGACCCCTTACCAAAGATTTCCTCCGGAATCGCCGGAGGTAGCCATCATTACATGAATGACTATGCTCTAGTTTGAGAAAATGATAGTCTTCGTATTGGCTCCAAAATCTTCACCGAAGAATCCCTGAAGACTCCTTGAAGATTCTTTCTTCAGCTGAATTGGACCCCTGGGCCCCACAAAAAAAAAAAAAAAAAAAGACCCCTTACCAAAGATTTCCTCCGGAATCGCCGGAGGTGGCCATCATTACATGAATGACTATGCTCTAGTTT
>NW_027100728.1:1138510-1156751 GCF_040412425.1 Macrobrachium rosenbergii
AAAAAAAAAAAAGGACCCCTTACCAAAGATTTCCTCCGAATCGCCAGGAGGTGGCCATCATTACATGAATGACTATGCTCTAGTTTGAGAAAATGATAGTCTTCGTATTGGCTCCAAAATCTTCACCGAAGAATCCCTGAAGACTCCTTTGAAGATTCTTTCTTCAGCTGAATTGGACCCCTGGCCCCACAAAAAAAAAAAAAAAAAAAAAAGGACCCCTTACCAAAGATTTCCTCCGAATCGCCGGAGGTGGCCATCATTACATGAATGACTATGCTCTAGTTTGAGAAAATGATAGTCTTCGTATTGGCGCCAAAATCTTCACCGAAGAATCCCTGAAGACTCTTGAAGATTCTTTCTTCAGCTGAATTGGACCCCTGGGCCCCACAAAAAAAAAAAAAAAAAAAGGACCCTTACCAAAGATTTCCTCCGAATCGCCGGAGGTGGCCATCATTACATGAATGACTATGCTCTAGTTTGAGAAAATGATAGTCTTCATATTGGCGCCAAAATCTTCACCGAAGAATCCCTGAAGACTCTTTGAAGATTCTTTCTTCAGCTGAACTGGACCCCTGGGCCCCAAAAAAAAAAAAAAAAAAAAAAGGACCCTTACCAAAGATTTCCTCTGGAATCGCGGAGGTGGCCATCATTACATGAATGACTATGCTCTAGTTTGAGAAAATGATAGTCTTCGTATTGGCTCCAAAATCTTCACCGAAGAATCCCTGAAGACTCTTTGAAGATTCTTTCTTCAGCTGAATTGGACCCCTGGGCCCCACAAAAAAAAAAAAAAAAAAAGGACCCCTTACCAAAGATTTCCTCCGAATCGCCGGAGGTGGCCATCATTACATGAATGACTATGCTCTAGTTTGAGAAAATGATAGTCTTCATATTATGCCAAAATCTTCACCGAAGAATCCCTGAAGACTCCTTGAAGATTCTTTTTCTTCAGCTGAACTGGACCCTGGGCCCCAAAAAAAAAAAAAAAAAAGGACCCCTTACCAAAGATTTCCTCCGAATCGCCGGAGGTGGCCATCATTACATGAATGACTATGCTCTAGTTTGAGAAAATGATAGTCTTCGTATTGGCTCCAAAATCTTCACCGAAGAATCCCTGAAGACTCTTTGAAGATTCTTTCTTCAGCTGAATTGGACCCTGGGCCCCCAAAAAAAAAAAAAAAAAAAAAAAAGGACCCCTTACCAAAGATTTCCTCCGAATCGCCGGAGGTGGCCATCATTACATGAATGACTATGCTCTAGTTTGAGAAAATGATAGTCTTCGTATTGGCTCCAAAATCTTCACCGAAGAATCCCTGAAGACTCTTTGAAGATTCTTTCTTCAGCTGAATTGGACCCCTGGGCCCCACAAAAAAAAAAAACAAAAAGGACCCCTTAATAAAGATTTCCTCCGGAATCGCCGGAGGTGGCCATCATTACATGAATGACTATGCTCTAGTTTGAGAAAATGATAGTCTTCGTATTGGCTCCAAAATCTTCACCGAAGAATCCCTGAAGACTCTTTGAAGATTCTTTCTTCAGCTGAATTGGACCCCTGGGCCCCACAAAAAAAAAAAAAAAAAGGACCCCTTACCAAAGATTTCCTCCGAATCGCCGGAGGTGGCCATCATTACATGAATGACTATGCTCTAGTTTGAGAAAATGATAGTCTTCGTATTGGGCCAAAATCTTCACCGAAGAATCCCTGAAGACTCTTTGAAGATTCTTTCTTCAGCTGAATTGGACCCCTGGGCCCCAAAAAAAAAAAAAAAAAAAAAAAAAAAGGACCCCTTACTAAAGATTTCCTCCGAATCGCCGGAGGTGGCCATCATTACATGAATGACTATGCTCTAGTTTGAGAAAATGATAGTCTTCGTATTGGCGCCAAAATCTTCACCGAAGAATCCCTGAAGACTCTTTGAAGATTCTTTCTTCAGCTGAATGGACCCCTGGGCCCCACAAAAAAAAAAAAAAAAAAAAAGGACCCCTTACCAAAGATTTCCTCCGAATCGCCGGAGGTGGCCATCATTACATGAATGACTATGCTCTAGTTTGAGAAAATGATAGTCTTCGTATTGGCGCCAAAATCTTCACCGAAGAATCCCTGAAGACTCCTTTGAAGATTCTTTCTTCAGCTGAATTGGACCCCTGGGCCCCCAAAAAAAAAAAAAAAAAAAAAGGACCCTTACTAAAGATTTCCTCCGAATCGCCGGAGGTGGCCATCATTACATGAATGACTATGCTCTAGTTTGAGAAAATGATAGTCTCGTATTGGCTCCAAAATCTTCACCGAAGAATCCCTGAAGACTCCTTTGAAGATTCTTTCTTCAGCTGAATTGGACCCCTGGGCCCCACAAAAAAAAAAAAAAAAAGGACCCCTTACAAAGATTTCCTCCGAATCGCCGGAGGTGTGGCCATCATTACATGAATGACTATGCTCTAGTTTGAGAAAATGATAGTCTTCGTATTGGCGCCAAAATCTTCACCGAAGAATCCCTGAAGAATCTTTGAAGATTCTTTCTTCAGCTGAATTGGACCCCTGGGCCCCACAAAAAAAAAAAAAAAAAAAGGACCCTTACCAAAGATTTCCTCCGAATCGCCGGAGGTGGCCATCATTACATGAATGACTATGCTCTAGTTTGAGAAAATGATAGTCTTCGTATTGGCTCCAAAATCTTCACCGAAGAATCCCTGAAGACTCCTTTTGAAGATTCTTTCTTCAGCTGAATTGGACCCTGGGCCCCCACAAAAAAAAAAAAAAGGACCCCTTACCAAAGATTTCCTCCGAATCGCCGGAGGTGGCCATCATTACATGAATGACTATGCTCTAGTTTGAGAAAATGATAGTCTTCGTATTGGCTCCAAAATCTTCACCGAAGAATCCCTGAAGACTCCTTTGAAGATTCTTTCTTCAGCTGAATTGGACCCTGGCCCCAACAAAAAAAAAAAAAAAAAAGGACCCCTTACCAAAGATTTCCTCCGAATCGCCGGAGGTGGCCATCATTACATGAATGACTATGCTCTAGTTTGAGAAAATGATAGTCTTCGTATTGGCTCCAAAATCTTCACCGAAGAATCCCTGAAGACTCCTTTGAAGATTCTTTCTTCAGCTGAATTGGACCCCTGGGCCCCACAAAAAAAAAAAAAAAAAAAGGACCCCTTACCAAAGATTTCTCCGAATCGCCGGAGGTGGCCATCATTACATGAATGACTATGCTCTAGTTTGAGAAAATGATAGTCTTCGTATTGGCGCCAAAATCTTCACCGAAGAATCCCTGAAGACTCTTTGAAGATTCTTTCTTCAGCTGAATTGGACCCCTGGGCCCCAAAAAAAAAAAAAAAAAAAGGACCCTTACTAAAGATTTCCTCCGAATCGCCGGAGGTGGCCATCATTACATGAATGACTATGCTCTAGTTTGAGAAAATGATAGTCTTCGTATTGGCGCCAAAATCTTCACCGAAGAATCCCTGAAGACTCTTTGAAGATTCTTTCTTCAGCTGAATTGGACCCCTGGGCCCCACAAAAAAAAAAAAAAAAAAAAGGACCCTTACCAAAGATTTCCTCCGAATCGCCGGAGGTGGCCATCATTACATGAATGACTATGCTCTAGTTTGAGAAAATGATAGTCTTCATATTGGCTCCAAAATCTTCACCGAAGAATCCCTGAAGACTCCTTTGAAGATTCTTTCTTCAGCTGAACTGGACCCCTGGGCCCCACAAAAAAAAAAAAAAAAAGGACCCCTTACTAAAGATTTCCTCCGAATCGCCGGAGGTGGCCATCATTACATGAATGACTATGCTCTAGTTTGAGAAAATGATAGTCTTCGTATTGGCGCCAAAATCTTCACCGAAGAATCCCTGAAGACTCTTTGAAGATTCTTTCTTCAGCTGAATTGGACCCCTGGGCCCCACAAAAAAAAAAAAAAAAAGGACCCTTACAAAGATTTCCTCCGAATCGCCGGAGGTGGCCATCATTACATGAATGACTATGCTCTAGTTTGAGAAAATGATAGTCTTCGTATTGGCTCCAAAATCTTCACCGAAGAATCCCTGAAGACTCCTTTGAAGATTTTCTTCAGCTGAATTGGACCCCTGGGCCCCACAAAAAAAAAAAAAAAAAAAAACCCCTTACCAAAGATTTCCTCCGAATCGCCGGAGGTGGCCATCATTACATGAATGACTATGCTCTAGTTTGAGAAAATGATAGTCTTCGTATTGGCTCCAAAATCTTCACTGAAGAATCCCTGAAGACCTTTGAAGATTCTTTCTTCAGCTGAATTGGACCCCTGGGTGTCAAAACAAAAAAAAAAAAAAAAAAAAAAAAGGACCCTTACTTCAAAGATTTCTCCGAGATCGCTGCACAAAAAAGGTGGCCATCATTACATGAATGACTATGCTCTAGTTTGAGAAAATGATAGTCTTCAGTATTGGCTCCAAAATCTTCACCGAAGAATCCCTGAAGACTCTTTGAAGATTCTTTCTTCAGCTGAATTGGACCCCTGGGCCCCACAAAAAAAAAAAAAAAAAAAAAGGACCCCTTACCAAAGATTTCCTCCGAATCGCCGGAGGTGGCCATCATTACATGAATGACTATGCTCTAGTTTGAGAAAATGATAGTCTTCGTATTGGCGCCAAAATCTTCACCGAAGAATCCCTGAAGACTCCTTGAAGATTCTTTCTTCAGCTGAATTGGACCCCTGGGCCCCACACAAAAAAAAAAAAAAAAAGGACCCTTACCAAAGATTTCCTCCGAATCGCCGGAGGTGGCCATCATTACATGAATGACTATGCTCTAGTTTGAGAAAATGATAGTCTTCGTATTGGCGCCAAAATCTTCACCGAAGAATCCCTGAAGACTCCTTTGAAGAGATTTTCTTCAGCTGAATTGGACCCCTGGGCCCACAAAAAAAAAAAAAAAAGGACCCTTACTAAAGATTTCCTCCGAATCGCCGGAGGTGGCCATCATTACATGAATGACTATGCTCTAGTTTGAGAAAATGATAGTCTTCGTATTGGCTCCAAAATCTTCACCGAAGAATCCCTGAAGACTCCTTGAAGATTCTTTCTTCAGCTGAATTGGACCCCTGGGCCCCACAAAAAAAAAAAAAAAAAAAGGACCCTTACCAAAGATTTCTCCGAATCGCCGGAGGTGGCCATCATTACATGAATGACTATGCTCTAGTTTGAGAAAATGATAGTCTTCAGTATTGGCGCCAAAATCTTCACCGAAGAATCCCTGAAGACTCTTTGAAGATTCTTTTCTTCAGCTGAATTGGACCCCTGGGCCCACAAAAAAAAAAAAAAAAAAAAGGACCCTTACCAAAGATTTCCTCCGAATCGCTGGAGGTGGCCATCATTACATGAATGACTATGCTCTAGTTTGAGAAAATGATAGTCTTCGTATTGGGCCAAAATCTTCACCGAAGAATCCCTGAAGACTCCTTGAAGATTCTTTCTTCAGCTGAATTGGACCCCTGGGCCCCAAAAAAAAAAAAAAAAAAAAGGACCCTTACTAAAGATTTCCTCCGAATCGCCGGAGGTGGCCATCATTACATGAATGACTATGCTCTAGTTTGAGAAAATGATAGTCTTCGTATTGGCGCCAAAATCTTCACCGAAGAATCCCTGAAGACTCCTTTGAAGATTCTTTCTTCAGCTGAATTGGACCCTGGGCCACAAAACAAAAAAAAAAAAAAAGGACCCTTACCAAAGATTTCCTCCGAATCGCCGGAGGTGGCCATCATTACATGAATGACTATGCTCTAGTTTGAGAAAATGATAGTCTTCGTATTGGCGCCAAAATCTTCACCGAAGAATCCCTGAAGACTCTTGAAGATTCTTTCTTCAGCTGAATTGGACCCCTGGGCCCCACAAAAAAAAAAAAAAAAAAAGGACCCCCTTACTAAAGATTTCTCCGAATCGCCGGAGGTGGCCATCATTACATGAATGACTATGCTCTAGTTTGAGAAAATGATAGTCTTCGTATTGGCGCCAAAATCTTCACCGAAGAATCCCTGAAGACTCCTTTGAAGATTTTCTTCAGCTGAATTGGACCCCTGGGCCCCACAAAAAAAAAAAAAAAAAAAAAGGACCCCTTACCAAAGATTTCCTCCGAATCGCCGGAGGTGGCCATCATTACATGAATGACTATGCTCTAGTTTGAGAAAATGATAGTCTTCGTATTGGCTCAAAATCTTCACCGAAGAATCCCTGAAGACTCCTTTGAAGATTTTCTTCAGCTGAATTGGACCCTGGGCCCCAAAAAAAAAAAAAAAAAAAGGACCCTTACCAAAGATTTCCTCCGAATCGCCGGAGGTGGCCATCATTACATGAATGACTATGCTCTAGTTTGAGAAAATGATAGTCTTCGTATTGGCGCCAAAATCTTCACCGAAGAATCCCTGAAGACTCTTTGAAGATTCTTTCTTCAGCTGAATTGGACCCCTGGGCCCCAAAAAAAAAAAAAAAAAAAAGGACCCCTTACCAAAGATTTCCTCCGAATCGCCGGAGGTGGCCATCATTACATGAATGACTATGCTCTAGTTTGAGAAAATGATAGTCTTCGTATTGGCGCCAAAATCTTCACCGAAGAATCCCTGAAGACTCTTTGAAGATTCTTTCTTCAGCTGAATTGGACCCCTGGGCCCCACAAAAAAAAAAAAAAAAAGGACCCTTACCAAAGATTTCCTCCGAATCGCCGGAGGTGGCCATCATTACATGAATGACTATGCTCTAGTTTGAGAAAATGATAGTCTTCGTATTGGGCCAAAATCTTCACCGAAGAATCCCTGAAGACTCCTTGAAGATTCTTTCTTCAGCTGAATTGGACCCCTGGGCCCCAAAAAAAAAAAAAAAAAGGACATTTACTAAAGATTTCCTCCGAATCGCCGGAGGTGGCCATCATTACATGAATGACTATGCTCTAGTTTGAGAAAATGATAGTCTTTAGTATTGGCGCCAAAATCTTCACCGAAGAATCCCTGAAGACTCCTCTTTGAAGATTCTTTCTTCAGCTGAATTGGACCCTGGGCCCCAAAAAAAAAAAAAAAAAAAAAGGACCCCTTACCAAAGATTTCTCCGAATCGCCGGAGGTGGCCATCATTACATGAATGACTATGCTCTAGTTTGAGAAAATGATAGTCTTCAGTATTGGCGCCAAAATCTTCACCGAAGAATCCCTGAAGACTCCTTTGAAGATTCTTTCTTCAGCTGAATTGGACCCCTGGGCCCCACAAAAAAAAAAAAAAAAAAAAAAGGACCCTTACCAAAGATTTCCTCCGAATCGCCGGAGGTGGCCATCATTACATGAATGACTATGCTCTAGTTTGAGAAAATGATAGTCTTCGTATTGGCTCCAAAATCTTCACCGAAGAATCCCTGAAGACTCCTTTGAAGATTCTTTCTTCAGCTGAATTGGACCCTGGGCCCCACAAAAAAAAAAAAAAAAAAAGGACCCTTACTAAAGATTTCTCCGAATCGCCGGAGGTGGCCATCATTACATGAATGACTATGCTCTAGTTTTAGAAAATGATAGTCTTCATATTGGCGCCAAAATCTTCACCGAAGAATCCCTGAAGATTCTTTGAAGATTCTTTCTTCAGCTGAATTGGACCCATGGGCCCCACAAAAAAAAAAAAAAAAAAAGGACCCCTTACCAAAGATTTCCTCCGGAATCGCCGGAGGTGGCCATCATTATATGAATGACTATGCTCTAGTTTGAGAAAATGATAGTCTTCGTATTGGCGCCAAAATCTTCACCGAAGAATCCCTGAAGACTCCTTGAAGATTCTTTCTTCAGCTGAATTGGACCCTGGGCCCCACAAAAAAAAAAAAAAAAAAAAAAAGGACCCTTACCAAAGATTTCTCCGAATCGCCGGAGGTGGCCATCATTACATGAATGACTATGCTCTAGTTTGAGAAAATGATAGTCTTCGTATTATGCCAAAATCTTCACCGAAGAATCCCTGAAGACTCCTTTGAAGATTCTTTCTTCAGCTGAATTGGACCCCTGGGCCCCAAAAAAAAAAAAAAAAAAAAAAAAAGGACCCTTACTAAAGATTTCCTCCGAATCGCCGGAGGTGGCCATCATTACATGAATGACTATGCTCTAGTTTGAGAAAATGATAGTCTTCGTATTGGCGCCAAAATCTTCACCGAAGAATCCCTGAAGACTCCTTTGAAGATTCTTTCTTCAGCTGAACTGGACCCCTGGCCCCCCAAAAAAAAAAAAAAAAAAAAGGACCCTTACCAAAGATTTCCTCCGAATCGCCGGAGGTGGCCATCATTACATGAATGACTATGCTCTAGTTTGAGAAAATGATAGTCTTCGTATTGGCGCCAAAATCTTCACCGAAGAATCCCTGAAGACTCCTTTTGAAGATTCTTTCTTCAGCTGAATTGGACCCTGGGCCCCCAAAAAAAAAAAAAAAAAAAGGACCCTTACTAAAGATTTCCTCCGAATCGCCGGAGGTGGCCATCATTACATGAATGACTATGCTCTAGTTTGAGAAAATGATAGTCTTCGTATTGGCGCCAAAATCTTCACTGAAGAATCCCTGAAGACTCTTTGAAGATTCTTTCTTCAGCTGAATTGGACCCTGGGCCCCACAAAAAAAAACAAAAAGGACCCTTACTAAAGATTTCCTCCGAATCGCTGGAGGTGGCCATCATTACATGAATGACTATGCTCTAGTTTGAGAAAATGATAGTCTTCGTATTGGCTCCAAAATCTTCACCCAAGAATCCCTGAAGACTCTTTGAAGATTTCTTTCTTCAGCTGAATGGACCCTGGGCCCCAAAAAAAAAAAAACAAAAAGGACCCTTACTAAAGATTTCCTCCGAATCGCGGAGGTGGCCATCATTACATGAATGACTATGCTCTAGTTTGAGAAAATGATAGTCTTCGTATTGGCGCCAAAATCTTCACCGAAGAATCCCTGAAGACTCCTTTGAAGATTCTTTCTTCAGCTGAATTGGACCCCTGGGCCCCACAAAAAAAAAAAAAAAAAGGACCCTTACCAAAGATTTCTCCGAATCGCCGGAGGTGGCCATCATTACATGAATGACTATGCTCTAGTTTGAGAAAATGATAGTCTTCGTATTGGCGCCAAAATCTTCACCGAAGAATCCCTGAAGACTCCTTTGAAGATTCTTTCTTCAGCTGAATTGGACCCCTGGCCCCACAAAAAAAAAAAAAAAAAAAAAGGACCTTTACTAAAGATTTCTCCGAATCGCCGGAGGTGGCCATCATTACATGAATGACTATGCTCTAGTTTGAGAAAATGATAGTCTTCGTATTGGCTCCAAAATCTTCACCGAAGAATCCCTGAAGACTCCTTGAAGATTCTTTCTTCAGCTGAATTGGACCCTGGGCCCCACAAAAAAAAAAAAAAAAAAAGGACCCTTACAAAGATTTCCTCCGAATCGCCGGAGGTGGCCATCATTACATGAATGACTATGCTCTAGTTTGAGAAAATGATAGTCTTCGTATTGGCTCCAAAATCTTCACCGAAGAATCCCTGAAGACTCCTTTGAAGATTCTTTCTTCAGCTGAATTGGACCCCTGGGCCCCACAAAAAAACAAAAAAGGACCCCCTTACTAAAGATTTCCTCCGAATCGCCGGAGGTGGCCATCATTACATGAATGACTATGCTCTAGTTTGAGAAAATGATAGTCTTCGTATTGGCGCCAAAATCTTCACTGAAGAATCCCTGAAGACCTTTGAAGATTCTTTCTTCAGCTGAATGGACCCCTGGGCCCCAAAAAAAAAAAAAAAAAAGGAGGACCCCTTACCAAAGATTTCCTCCGAATCGCCGGAGGTGGCCATCATTACATGAATGACTATGCTCTAGTTTGAGAAAATGATAGTCTTCGTATTGGCGCCAAAATCTTCACCGAAGAATCCCTGAAGACTCTTTGAAGATTCTTTCTTCAGCTGAATTGGACCCCTGGGCCCCAACAAAAAAAAAAAAAAAAAAAGGACCCTTACCAAAGATTTCCTCCGAATCGCCGGAGGTGGCCATCATTACATGAATGACTATGCTCTAGTTTGAGAAAATGATAGTCTTCGTATTGATATGCCAAAATCTTCACCGAAGAATCCCTGAAGACTCCTTTGAAGATTCTTTCTTCAGCTGAATTGGACCCTGGGCCCAACAAAAAAAAAAAAAAAAAAAGGACCCCTTACTAAAGATTTCTCCGAATCGCCGGAGGTGGCCATCATTACATGAATGACTATGCTCTAGTTTGAGAAAATGATAGTCTTCGTATTGGCGCCAAAATCTTCACCGAAGAATCCCTGAAGACTCCTTTGAAGATTCTTTCTTCAGCTGAATTGGACCCCTGGGCCCCCAAAAAAAAAAAAAAAAAGGACCCTTACCAAAGATTTCCTCCGAATCGCCGGAGGTGGCCATCATTACATGAATGACTATGCTCTAGTTTGAGAAAATGATAGTCTTCGTATTGGCTCCAAAATCTTCACCGAAGAATCCCTGAAGACCTTGAAGATTCTTTCTTCAGCTGAATTGGACCCTGGGCCCCACAAAAAAAAAAAAAAAAAAGGACCCCTTACTAAAGATTTCCTCCGAATCGCCGGAGGTGGCCATCATTACATGAATGACTATGCTCTAGTTTGAGAAAATGATAGTCTTCGTATTGGCTCCAAAATCTTCACCGAAGAATCCCTGAAGACTCCTTTGAAGATTCTTTCTTCAGCTGAATTGGACCCTGGGCCCCAAAAAAAAAAAAAAAAAAAGGACCCCTTACCAAAGATTTCCTCCGAATCGCCGGAGGTGGCCATCATTACATGAATGACTATGCTCTAGTTTGAGAAAATGATAGTCTTCGTATTGGCGCCAAAATCTTCACCGAAGAATCCCTGAAGACTCTTTGAAGATTCTTTCTTCAGCTGAATTGGACCCTGGGCCCCAAAAAAAAAAAAAACAAAAAGGACCCCTTACCAAAGATTTCTCCGAATCGCCGGAGGTGGCCATCATTACATGAATGACTATGCTCTAGTTTGAGAAAATGATAGTCTTCGTATTGGCTCCAAAATCTTCACCGAAGAATCCCTGAAGACTCCTTTGAAGATTCTTTCTTCAGCTGAATTGGACCCCTGGGCCCCACAAAAAAAAAAAAAAAGGACCCTTACCAAAGATTTCTCCGAATCGCCGGAGGTGGCCATCATTACATGAATGACTATGCTCTAGTTTGAGAAAATGATAGTCTTCAGTATTGGCTCCAAAATCTTCACCGAAGAATCCCTGAAGACTCCTTTGAAGATTCTTTCTTCAGCTGAATTGGACCCCTGGGCCCCCACAAAAAAAAAAAAAAAAAAAGGACCCCTTACTAAAGATTTCTCCGAATCGCCGGAGGTGGCCATCATTACATGAATGACTATGCTCTAGTTTGAGAAAATGATAGTCTTAGTATTGGCGCCAAAATCTTCACCGAAGAATCCCTGAAGACTCCTTTGAAGATTCTTTCTTCAGCTGAATTGGACCCCTGGGCCCTACAAAAAAAAAAAAAAAAAAAAGGACCCTTACCAAAGATTTCCTCCGAATCGCCGGAGGTGGCCATCATTACATGAATGACTATGCTCTAGTTTGAGAAAATGATAGTCTTCGTATTGGCTCCAAAATCTTCACCGAAGAATCCCTGAAGACTCCTTTTGAAGATTCTTTCTTCAGCTGAATTGGACCCCTGGGCCCCACAAAAAAAAAAAAAAAAAGGACCCTTACCAAAGATTTCTCCGAATCGCCGGAGGTGGCCATCATTACATGAATGACTATGCTCTAGTTTGAGAAAATGATAGTCTTCGTATTGGCGCCAAAATCTTCACCGAAGAATCCCTGAAGACTCTTTGAAGATTCTTTCTTCAGCTGAATTGGACCCCTGGGCCCCACAAAAAAAAAAAAAAGGACCCTTACCAAAGATTTCCTCCGAATCGCCGGAGGTGGCCATCATTACATGAATGACTATGCTCTAGTTTGAGAAAATGATAGTCTTCGTATTGGCGCCAAAATCTTCACCGAAGAATCCCTGAAGACTCTTTGAAGATTCTTTCTTCAGCTGAATTGGACCCCTGGGCCCCAAAAAAAAAAAAAAAAAGGACCCCTTACTAAAGATTTCCTCCGAATCGCCGGAGGTGGCCATCATTACATGAATGACTATGCTCTAGTTTGAGAAAATGATAGTCTTCGTATTGGCTCCAAAATCTTCACCGAAGAATCCCTGAAGACCTTTGAAGATTCTTTCTTCAGCTGAATTGGACCCCTGGGCCCCACAAAAAAAAAAAAAAAAAAAAGGACCCCTTACCAAAGATTTCCTCCGAATCGCGGAGGTGGCCATCATTACATGAATGACTATGCTCTAGTTTGAGAAAATGATAGTCTTCGTATTGGCGCCAAAATCTTCACTGAAGAATCCCTGAAGACTCCTTTGAAGATTCTTTCTTCAGCTGAATTGGACCCTGGGCCCCACAAAAAAAAAAAAAAAAGGACCCCTTACCAAAGATTTCCTCCGGAATCGCCGGAGGTGGCCATCATTACATGAATGACTATGCTCTAGTTTGAGAAAATGATAGTCTTCGTATTGGCGCCAAAATCTTCACCGAAGAATCCCTGAAGACTCCTTGAAGATTCTTTCTTCAGCTGAATTGGACCCTGGGCCCCACAAAAAAAAAAAAAGGACCCTTACCAAAGATTTCCTCCGAATCGCTGGAGGTGGCCATCATTACATGAATGACTATGCTCTAGTTTGAGAAAATGATAGTCTTCGTATTGGCGCCAAAATCTTCACTGAAGAATCCCTGAAGACTCCTTTGAAGATTCTTTCTTCAGCTGAATTGGACCCTGGGCCCCCAAAAAAAAAAAAAAAAAGGACCCCTTACCAAAGATTTCCTCCGAATCGCCGGAGGTGGCCATCATTACATGAATGACTATGCTCTAGTTTGAGAAAATGATAGTCTTCGTATTGGTGCCAAAATCTTCACCGAAGAATCCCTGAAGACTCCTTTGAAGATTCTTTCTTCAGCTGAACTGGACCCCTGGGCCCCACAAAAAAAAAAAAAGGACCCTTACCAAAGATTTCTCCGAATCGCCGGAGGTGGCCATCATTACATGAATGACTATGCTCTAGTTTGAGAAAATGATAGTCTTCGTATTGGCTCCAAAATCTTCACCGAAGAATCCCTGAAGACTCCTTTGAAGATTCTTTCTTCAGCTGAATTGGACCCTGGGCCCACAAAAAAAAAAAAAGGACCCCTTACTAAAGATTTCCTCCGAATCGCCGGAGGTGGCCATCATTACATGAATGACTATGCTCTAGTTTGAGAAAATGATAGTCTTCGTATTGGCTCCAAAATCTTCACCGAAGAATCCCTGAAGACTCTTTTGAAGATTCTTTCTTCAGCTGAATTGGACCCTGGGCCCCAAAAAAAAAAAAAAAAAAAGGACCCTTACCAAAGATTTCCTCCGAATCGCCGGAGGTGGCCATCATTACATGAATGACTATGCTCTAGTTTGAGAAAATGATAGTCTTCGTATTGGCTCCAAAATCTTCACCGAAGAATCCCTGAAGACTCCTTTGAAGATTCTTTCTTCAGCTGAATTGGACCCCTGGGTCAAAAAAAAAAAACAAAAAGGACCCCTTACCAAAGATTTCCTCCGAATCGCCGGAGGTGGCCATCATTACATGAATGACTATGCTCTAGTTTGAGAAAATGATAGTCTTTGTATTGGCGCCAAAATCTTCACCGAAGAATCCCTGAAGACTCCTTTGAAGATTCTTTCTTCAGCTGAATTGGACCCCTGGGCCCCACAAAAAAAAAAAAAAAAAAGGACCCTTACCAAAGATTTCCTCGGAATCGCCGGAGGTGGCCATCATTACATGAATGACTATGCTCTAGTTTGAGAAAATGATAGTCTTCGTATTGGCGCCAAAATCTTCACCGAAGAATCCCTGAAGACTCCTTTGAAGATTCTTTCTTCAGCTGAATTGGACCCTGGGCCCCACAAAAAAAAAAAAAAAAAGGACCCCTTACTAAAGATTTCCTCCGAATCGCCGGAGGTGGCCATCATTACATGAATGACTATGCTCTAGTTTGAGAAAATGATAGTCTTCGTATTGGCGCCAAAATCTTCACCGAAGAATCCCTGAAGACTCCTTTGAAGATTCTTTCTTCAGCTGAATTGGACCCCTGGGCCCCACAAAAAAAAAAAAAAAGGACCCTTTACTAAAGATTTCCTCCGAATCGCCGGAGGTGGCCATCATTACATGAATGACTATGCTCTAGTTTGAGAAAATGATAGTCTTCGTATTGGCTCCAAAATCTTCACCGAAGAATCCCTGAAGACTCCTTGAAGATTCTTTCTTCAGCTGAATTGGACCCTGGGCCCCACAAAAAAAAAAAAAAAAAAGGACCCTTACTAAAGATTTCCTCCGAATCGCCGGAGGTGGCCATCATTACATGAATGACTATGCTCTAGTTTGAGAAAATGATAGTCTTCGTATTGGCGCCAAAATCTTCACCGAAGAATCCCTGAAGACTCTTTGAAGATTCTTTCTTCAGCTGAATTGGACCCTGGGCCCCACAAAAAAAAAAAAAAAGGACCCTTACTAAAGATTTCCTCCGAATCGCCGGAGGTGGCCATCATTACATGAATGACTATGCTCTAGTTTGAGAAAATGATAGTCTTTGTATTGGCGCCAAAATCTTCACCGAAGAATCCCTGAAGACTCCTTTGAAGATTCTTTCTTCAGCTGAACTGGACCCCTGGGCCCCACAAAAAAAAAAAAAAAAAAAGGACCCCTTACTAAAGATTTCCTCCGAATCGCCGGAGGTGGCCATCATTACATGAATGACTATGCTCTAGTTTGAGAAAATGATAGTCTTCGTATTGGCTCCAAAATCTTCACCGAAGAATCCCTGAAGACTCTTTGAAGATTCTTTCTTCAGCTGAATTGACCCCTGGGCCCCTACAAAAAAAAAAAAAAAAAAAGGACCCCTTACTAAAGATTTCCTCCGAATCGCCGGAGGTGGCCATCATTACATGAATGACTATGCTCTAGTTTGAGAAAATGATAGTCTTCGTATTGGCTCCAAAATCTTCACCGAAGAATCCCTGAAGACTCCTTGAAGATTCTTTCTTCAGCTGAATTGGACCCCTGGGCCTGAGAAAAAAAAAAAAAAAAAAAAAGGACCCTTACCAAAGATTTCCTCCGAATCGCCGGAGGTGGCCATCATTACATGAATGACTATGCTCTAGTTTGAGAAAATGATAGTCTTCGTATTGGCGCCAAAATCTTCACCGAAGAATCCCTGAAGACTCCTTTTGAAGATTCTTTCTTCAGCTGAATTGGACCCCTGGGCCCCACAAAAAAAAAAAAAAAAAAAGGACCCTTACTAAAGATTTCCTCCGAATCGCCGGAGGTGGCCATCATTACATGAATGACTATGCTCTAGTTTGAGAAAATGATAGTCTTCGTATTGGCGCCAAAATCTTCACCGAAGAATCCCTGAAGACTCCTTGAAGATTCTTTCTTCAGCTGAACTGGACCCTGGGCCCCACAAAAAAAAAAAAAAAAAAAGGACCCCTTACCAAAGATTTCCTCCGAATCGCCGGAGGTGGCCATCATTACATGAATGACTATGCTCTAGTTTGAGAAAATGATAGTCTTCGTATTGGCTCCAAAATCTTCACCGAAGAATCCCTGAAGACTCCTTTGAAGATTCTTTCTTCAGCTGAATTGGACCCCTGGGCCCCACAAAAAAAAAAAAACAAAAAGGACCCTTACAAAGATTTCCTCCGAATCGCCGGAGGTGGCCATCATTACATGAATGACTATGCTCTAGTTTGAGAAAATGATAGTCTTCGTATTGGCGCCAAAATCTTCACCGAAGAATCCCTGAAGACTCTTTGAAGATTCTTTCTTCAGCTGAATTGGACCCCTGGGCCCCACAAAAAAAAAAAAGGACCCCTTATTAAAGATTTCCTCCGAATCGCCGGAGGTGGCCATCATTACATGAATGACTATGCTCTAGTTTGAGAAAATGATAGTCTTCGTATTGGCTCCAAAATCTTCACCGAAGAATCCCTGAAGACTCCTTGAAGATTCTTTCTTCAGCTGAATTGGACCCTGGGCCCTACAAAAAAAAAAAAAAAAAAAAAAAAAGGACCCCTTACCTAAAAAGATTTACCTCCGAATCGCTGAGGTGGCCATCATTACATGAATGACTATGCTCTAGTTTGAGAAAATGATAGTCTTCGTATTGGCGCCAAAATCTTCACCGAAGAATCCCTGAAGACTCCTTTGAAGATTCTTTCTTCAGCTGAATTGGACCCCTGGGCCCTACAAAAAAAAAAAAAAAAAAAAGGACCCTTACCAAAGATTTCCTCCGAATCGCCGGAGGTGGCCATCATTACATGAATGACTATGCTCTAGTTTGAGAAAATGATAGTCTTCGTATTGGCGCCAAAATCTTCACCGAAGAATCCCTGAAGACTCTTTGAAGATTCTTTCTTCAGCTGAACTGGACCCCTGGGCCCAAAAAAAAAAAAAAAGGACCCCTTACCAAAGATTTCCTCGGAATCGCCGGAGGTGGCCATCATTACATGAATGACTATGCTCTAGTTTGAGAAAATGATAGTCTTCGTATTGGCGCCAAAATCTTCACCGAAGAATCCCTGAAGACTCTTTGAAGATTCTTTCTTCAGCTGAATTGGACCCCTGGGCCCCTACAAAAAAAAAAAAAAAAAGGACCCTTACTAAAGATTTCCTCCGAATCGCCGGAGGTGGCCATCATTACATGAATGACTATGCTCTAGTTTGAGAAAATGATAGTCTTCGTATTGGCGCCAAAATCTTCACTGAAGAATCCCTGAAGACTCTTTGAAGATTCTTTCTTCAGCTGAATTGGACCCCTGGGCCCCACAAAAAAAAAAAAAAAAAAAAGGACCCCTTACCAAAGATTTCCTCCGAATCGCCGGAGGTGGCCATCATTACATGAATGACTATGCTCTAGTTTGAGAAAATGATAGTCTTCGTATTGGCTCCAAAATCTTCACCGAAGAATCCCTGAAGACTCCTTTGAAGATTCTTTCTTCAGCTGAATTGGACCCCTGGGCCCCAAAAAAAAAAAAAAAAAAAAAGGACCCCTTACCAAAGATTTCCTCCGAATCGCCGGAGGTGGCCATCATTACATGAATGACTATGCTCTAGTTTGAGAAAATGATAGTCTTCGTATTGGCTGCCAAAATCTTCACCGAAGAATCCCTGAAGACTCCTTTGAAGATTCTTTCTTCAGCTGAATTGACCCCAGGGTCCCACAAAAAAAAAAAAAAAAAAACCCCTTACTAAAGATTTCCTCCGAATCGCCGGAGGTGGCCATCATTACATGAATGACTATGCTCTAGTTTGAGAAAATGATAGTCTTCGTATTGGCGCCAAAATCTTCACCGAAGAATCCCTGAAGACTCCCTTTTGAAGATTCTTTCTTCAGCTGAATTGGACCCCTGGGCCCCACAAAAAAAAAAAAAAAAAAAAGGACCCCTTACTAAAGATTTCCTCCGAATCGTGGAGGTGGCCATCATTACATGAATGACTATGCTCTAGTTTGAGAAAATGATAGTCTTCGTATTGGCTCCAAAATCTTCACCGAAGAATCCCTGAAGACTCTTTGAAGATTCTTTCTTCAGCTGAAGACCCCTGGGCCCCACAAAAAAAAAAAAAAGGACCCCTTACCAAAGATTTCCCCCGGAATCGCCGGAGGTGGCCATCATTACATGAATGACTATGCTCTAGTTTGAGAAAATGATAGTCTTCGTATTGCCGCAAAATCTTCACCGAAGAAACTTGAAGACTCCTTTGAAGATTCTTTCTTCAGCTGAACTGGACCCCTGGGCCCCAAAAAAAAAAAAAAAGGACCCCTTACCAAAGATTTCCTCCGAATCGCTGGAGGTGGCCATCATTACATGAATGACTATGCTCTAGTTTGAGAAAATGATAGTCTTCGTATTGGCTCCAAAATCTTCACCGAAGAATCCCTGAAGACTCCTTGAAGATTCCTTTTTCAGCTGAATTGGAGCGCTGGGCCCCACAAAAAAAAAACAAAAAACAAAAAAGGACCCAAGCAAAGATTTCCTCCGGAATCATCGGAGGTGGCCATCATTACATGAATGACTATGCTCTAGTTTGAGAAAATGATAGTCTTCGTATTGGCTCCAAAATCTTCACCGAAGAAG